>NC_056748.1:84885147-85001023 GCF_019279795.1 Protopterus annectens | reverse complement strand
TGTTATACTCAATGATGAGTCTGATGAGAGCTGTTATACTCAATGATGAGTCTTTTGAGAGCTGTTATACTCAATGATGAGTCCGATGAGAGCTGTTATACTCAATGGTGAGTCTGATGAGAGCTGTTATACTCAATGATGAGTCTGATGAGAGCTGTTATACTCAATGATGAGTCTGATGAGAGCTGTTATACTCAATGGTGAGTCTGATGAGAGCTGTTATACTCAATGATGAGTCTGATGAGAGCTGTTATACTCAATGATGAGTCTGATGAGAGCTGTTATACTCAATGATGAGTCTGATGAGAGCTGTTATACTCAATGATGAGTCTGTTGAGAGCTGTTATACTCAGTGATGAGTCCGATGAGAGCTGTTATACTCATTACATACAAACACATCAGGATTGATAGCAGCAACATCAAGTATAAATGAACTAACTGACTGACTGACTACTGCACATATATACATGGTTACACCCTTGCAGCTCACTACAAAATGGCAGTCTTGCTTGCACATGCTCAGTATTTATATACACGTGCTAGCTCACTGGAAAGCTTCTTAAAATTACATACACTCTCTGATCTACATTCTCCTTCTTTGCTGAGCTGTCTTGCAATGATAATTGTAGATCAGTATGTATGTATACCTTTAAGCAACTTGCCATGGGCTTGCACATGTGTATAAATACTCTGCATTTGTTTGCCAGGCTACCATTTTGTAGAGAGATGTTGAGATGTAAGCATGCATGTATGTAATGGTCTGTTAGTTAATCATCTCATTAATATTTTATGTTGCTGCTACCCATCCTGATGTGTTTCTGTTATAATAAAGCATATAAACAAACTACCCTGCCTGTTCATCTTGAATAATAACATAGGTGGAGTGACATGGTGTCAGAATGGGATCCAGAATCAAGACCAAGAGGCACTCAGTTAATATTGGAAGAATATAGAGGAATGGATCATTCCTACTGCATGTACCACTCACAAAACAGGTCACAAACAAATTCCAGGTGCTAAAACTTGCTTAAATGATTTCTTACTTGAAGAACATAAAATTAAGCACTCAAAAAGAATTTCTAGTTAAACAAAATGTCTGAAACTGTGATATATTGATAAAAATATTTCAAACAGTTAAGAAAATGTTTGAAATAATGTCCATATAAAATGTATAAAATAAGGAAAACAAATGCATTTTTTCCTATGTGCTACTTTTTCGCATTAATTAAAGCTATTGGAGATATCCAAGGTATACAGAGTGTTCGCAAGTTTGTGCAGTGTTATAGTACAGTTATTTCAAAAAATATAGCCGTTTCAAAGCATATTTTGAAGAGTTTATTGTGCTTTTGAATGTTATTACAAGTACTTGGTGTCATATATAATTACAAGGGCCATATTTGCAGTGTGTTTAAGCAAACATTGTTGGCATGGCTGAAGGATTTCATAAACCAGGTCCTCTTGTATTTGGTAGTAATATTGCAGAGAACTGGCGAGTGTTTGAACAAGAGTATGATATTTTCATACAGACTGCATTTTCTGATAAAGATGACAGTACACAGGCATTTATTTTGCTTAATTTAGCTGGTTCAGAAGCCATAGAAAGGGAACATTCATTTGTGTATGCACCTGCTGTGTTTGCAGGAGAGGGGGAAAACCATCATATAGTGGTACCAGCTGAGACAAGGGAGGACCCTGAGTGCTTAAAATGTAAATTTAGAGAAATGTGTCACCCTCAAATGAATATTATAATGGAAAGGCACTTATTTTACACAAGAGATCAAAAGCCTGGTGTAACTTTTGCAGCATATGTAACTGACCTGAGAAATAAAGCTAAAATGTGCAGATTTGGTGATTTAAGAGATGAGTTGATAAAGGACAGACTTGTGTGTGGTATTAAAGATGATTCTGTGAGAAAGATTTTGCTTAGTGACAGTGATTTAACTTTGGATAAGGCCATTGAGATTTATCAGCTATATGAGCTCACAGAAAAGCACACAAATATGCTTACAAATGAGAACTGCATGCTTCCAGTATTTTCTAGTGCTAATGTTGATAATATGCAGCACATGGTTAAAAGAAATAGGCCCAAGCACATGGCAGCAACTGTGAGTCCTGTAACAGTCCCTGGTACACCCCGTGGTTTACTAGCAAATTCCAGAGCATGCACAGTCTCATGAAGTACTAGGGTGAATCAGCAAACTCAAAGCATGTTCCCTTACCTAGCCTCATAGTCAACTGTCGTAATTGTGGTGGTAATCGTGTCTAAAAGAGAAAAGTGCTTAGGTTTTGGTCAGCAATGCCACAGATGTAAAAAGTGGAATCATTTCCAATGATTTTGTAAATCAAAAGAGGCGCATTCCTTTATTAAAAGAGAACATTCAAGAGACAGGTTGCTCATTTAGAAAGCTGTGACTCTACTTTTTATGCTGATGGTGTGTCTGTGCCTAATAAAACAGTCAATGCAGTAGATTTATGGACAAAGAATGAAGTATTTTGTACTGTTCAGATAAATGGATAACCCACAGAGATTAAAGTTGACAAAGGTTCAAAGTGCAATGTTATGTCAGCACAAACATTTGCTAGAGTATGTGCTGGAGAGAAGCTTGATTTGGCAAAGTGTGTGAAGCTTGTTGCTTATGGTGATGAAGAAATTCAAACTGAGGGTTCAAAAGTGCTTTCAAGTTTCTCTGCTGGGAACAGCTATGACTTGCAATTTTACATAGTCAAAAGGCACATACAGTCATTATTAGGCCTCAGAGACAGTTTGAAAATGGGACTGCTTTCATTTAATAAGGAAGCTTGAAAGACCACTGTTCTAATTTCACCCAGTCTGTTTTCTCTACCTATGCTGATCTTTTTGAAGACAAACTAGGCAAACTTCCAGTTCTGTACTCCATGAAGTTAGACCCTGAAGTCAGCATAGTTATTAGACCAGCGTGGAAAGATCTAGTAGCTATGTAGAACAAAGTCAAAGCTGAGTTAGATAAAATGGTGCAGCAAAGTGTGATTTTTTCCAGTTGACGAACCAACTGAATGGGAATCTTCCATGGTAGTAGCTCATAATAAAAGCTCAGATGACATTAAAAGATGTATTGATTCACAAGATTTAAACAAAGTGCTGAAAAGATCTCATCATCCAATGCATGGAGTCAAAAAAGTTGCTGCTCTTATGCCAAATGCAGCTGGGTTTTTTTTCTGTATTGGAAGCAAAGAGTTAATTTTGGCAAATTTTGCTTGACCGAAAATCTTTATTTCTAACCACTTTCAGTATTCCTTTTGTACAGGTACAGATTTTTGAGAATGCCATTCGGGATAAATTCTGCCAGTGAAGTCTTTCAGTGTGCTACGGAACAAATTTTTTCTGAATGTCCATGTGCTATTATAGCAGATGATATTCTAATAGGAGGTAATGGTGAAATTGAGCATGACAGAAACCTCAAGAAAGTTCTGGAAAGAGTACGTGAAGTGACTCTTAAGCTGAATCCTCAGAAGTGCAAGTTCAGGCTAAGAAGTTACTTATGTTGTTCATTTGTTTACTAGTTCAGGGTTATGACCATATCTTTCCAAGCAAACAGCAATTCTTGGGATGCCAGCTCCAGACAATGTGTAAGTCCTACAATATTTTCTTGGTATGGTTAACTACCTAGGCAAGTTCATTCCAGACTTGAGCCAGCTTTCAGCACCAGAGAGTTGACATGCAAAGATGTATCCTGGTCCTGGTTAGAACAACACCAGCGAGCATTTGATGTCCTGAAACAGAGAATTGCCAGTCCACCAACTCTCAGATACTATGATGTTCACAAATCAGTAACTCTTTCTTGTGATGCTTCAAAGTTTGGTCTTGGTGCAATCATTCTTCAAGAGGGTGGACCAGTAGCCTATGTACTGAGAATTCTAACTCAAACAGAGATGTAGTATGCTCAGCTAGAGAAAGGACTCTTGGCAATTGTGTTTGCATGTTCAAAGTTCCATGATTATATTTATGCCCGACCTATTCAAATTGAGATGGACCACCAACCTCTAGTCACTATTTTGAGAAAGCCTATGCACACAACTCCTGCAAGATTGCAACGCATGATGTTGAAATTGCAAAAGTCTAATTTCAATCTTGTTTATACAAAAGGCAAACTGCTTTATCTTGCTGATTATTTATCCAGATCACCCAGAGCAACCACCGAACAGCATGAAAATGAGAAACTTGATTTTGAAGTCATGGAAGTGAGAAATTTTTCTTCCACATTTCTTGATGAGCTTAGAACTCACACAGCTTCAGATCCAATTCTCCAAAAGCTCAACCACTTTATCAGTCGAGGATGGTCGTCAAAGCAATCTTGTTTACCTCAAGAAGTGCAACCATATTTTCCTTACAGAGATGAGATTTTGTCAGACAATCGTATCATCATGAAAGGTCCAAAAGTGATTGCTCCAACATCCTTGCAACAAGAGTATATTAACATTTTGCATTGTGGCCACCCAGGAACTTATTCTACCAAA
Source organism: Protopterus annectens (assembly GCF_019279795.1). Classification (NCBI taxonomy): domain Eukaryota; kingdom Metazoa; phylum Chordata; order Ceratodontiformes; family Protopteridae; genus Protopterus; species Protopterus annectens. Next base: position 84,996,529 of record NC_056748.1, on the reverse strand, counting down.
AGAAGGGCGAGAGGACTAGTATTTTGGCCTCCTATGTCATGAGATATTGAAAGAGAACTTTCATCTTGTTCTGTTTGTAACAGTACTAAACCACATCAACAGAATGAACCCCTTCAGCTAAACCAGATTCCTGAATTACCTTGGTCGACAGTAGCTACAGACATTTTGTGCAAGACACAGCCTGGGACACCATCTGGCCCCATTTTTCGCTGTGTTTCTGGCTTTTGAAAGGGCTATTTTCACCTGTGCGTCTGTGATTTCTGGGACACTATACTTTTCTGGCATTGTTGTGGGCTTTTTTTCAGGGTGAGAGGGGGGTGAAGTTTGCACTGAATAATCTGCCAGGATGTTGGCAATATCAGTGGGTTCAGTCTATTTTGCACTAGTTCAGTGCATATCTGCGAGTTGCCACTTAGATTCTTAACATAGCTAAAGAAGGCTTTGTGGTTATCTTTTGAATCCTTGGCTATTTTTCTTTCGAAGTTAGCCCTGGATGATTTTATGAGGGACCTTAGTTTTTTACTGATACTGATCAGGGATGTCTTTCCTTCTTGAGATTTGCTTTTTTTCTGAACTAGTTTCATCCTTCTATTGTATAGCTTGTTTATGGCAGGGGTCCACCAGACTGGTTTCCTTCTCTTAGAGGAGTGAGTCTTGGTTTTGCTAAGGATGGCATGATCCATATTTCGTTGTAGGTGCTCATAGAGTGCATTTATAAAGGTTTCTGCATCTTGGGCAGCATTATCCTTTAGCGTGGGGGCTGTGAAACTTACCGCCTCTGTCTTAAGTAAGGTGAAGTTTGCTTTAGAAAATATTTTAATTTGGTTTCCTTAGCTCGGGGTGGTGGTGGGGTGTGGACATCCAGAGTGATTAGTTTATGATCTGATCTAACCAGTGACAGGTTGACATCCGGTGTGGAGCACCTGTCGCCCATGTTTGTGATGACCGGGTCCAATATGTTTTCACCTTTGGTAGGGGAGTTTACCAGCTGATCCAGGGTGTTTGAGTTGATGAATTCCAGGAAGCGCTGGGCCTGGGAGTTTGTACTTGAGTAGTTTTCCCAGTTAATGGTAGCGTAATTGAAATTGCCCAATATCAGGGTGTTCGGTACGACCTTCATGTTTTCCAGTGTCTCCAGAAAGGTGGAGTGGTGGTCCTGGGTCATGGAGAGTGATCTGTAGCCAGCCACAATTTGCACTGCAGATTTGCCTGATGTTAGTTGCACATGGATGATCTCAGAGGTATCATGCTGCATCACTAACCTGGAGGTGTAGATATCCTTGATTAATATGGATACACCCCCTCCTTTTGTGTTTCGGTCCGTGTTCTGTGGCCGAAACGTGTGGTTCGAGTTGTAGCCTGGTAGTGCTGGGGTGCTCTCTGGAGCCTTGAACCAGGTTTCAGTTACTGCACAGATGTCGACGTTCTCCATACTGAGGAGTATTTCGAGCATGTGCATTTTGAGATTTAAACTCCTGGCATTGAGTAGCATAACCCTCAGTTTTTTGTTAATTGTGCTGTTTATGGAGGTGGGTTTGACTTTTGAGCCTTGCCTAAAAAAGGCACTATAGGGGCAGTAAGAGCCTTGGCCAGTATTCAAAAGCCTAGGGGTGACAGGTGCAAGCCACCTCTTGCGAAGCAACGTGGCTTGTCGAGCATGTTGTCCCAGGCTGACAGACACTGGATCCCCTTTGAATGACACCAGAAGCTTAGCCAATTTTTGAAATTAATCATTTTTTCTTTATACTGAGGTATCATTCTTGGTGAGGGCAGGATGCTACTCAGGGTCAGGGTCATACCAGCCTGGGCTACATGATCAGAGAGCTTTTCCATGTCTCTTTTCATGTCGTCTAGGATGGTACATCTCAGGTCATTCACATCAACATGAACAATGACAGAGTCATATTTGTACTTGTTCTGGAGTGACCGGAGGTCTTGTGTTATGTGGTGGATTCTGGCTCCCGACAGGCAGCTAACAGTAACCTTCTGCTTGTCCAGCCTAGTGAGTGGGATGTCAGTGTGCCTGACTATAGAGTCACCTATTACTAGTGTGTTAGATATGTTATTTTGCCTTAAGGGCTGTGATTGTGCGGAACACTGATTTTGTGTTTTATGTGTTGTCTGGTTTGTGTCGGGAGATGCAGGTTGTTTGGGTGTCTGCTTTGGAGGTCTCTGATGCTTTTGCAGGTTTTTATTTAAAGCCTCCGAGTATGATTTTGTTTGTATTTATGTCTATTTTTTTGCTAGTGCTGGTTTAGTAGGTCTATGTGTGGCTGGAAGTGTGGTGCAAGTGTTAACCTTCTCCTCTTGACTGTCTGTTCCAGTCTTGGGTGGAGACAGCTTAGGCTCCAGTTTGGCTGTATAATTGCATCTCTCGCATATGTTAGTGTTTTGTGTTAGGAGGAGAGGGATGTCTGTGTACATGAGGCAGTTGTAACATTGCTTCAGGATACCCAGATTCACCAGCTGGACTGGAGAGTACGATACACCTGAAATTGCCCTTTGGTCATGCCTGAATAGTAGGGTGAGCTGCTTAGTCACTTGGTTGGTGAGGGGTAAATAAAGAGCTTTGCCCTGCTGGGATATCAAGTGTCAGGTTATATTAGTGCTTGCTATTAGGTCTGAGCAAGTGCTGGGCTGTAGGATGCTTTTTGAGTGCTTAGGTTGAGAGTTAGACTAGTTTCAAGGGAAAAACTGAAGAGGAGACTTAGTGAAGCCGGGAATAATTTAACCCTAGTTAACCAGCACTGCCCGGCGCACAAAACCATACAAACACTGTTTTTATAGCAGGGAAATGAAAGAGATAAAAATTAGCCCAAAATGGCCAATAAACTACTAACTTCTGGGCTGGAACCACTCCTCCAGGGACAGATAGGCTGCTCAAAGCTCCTCTGTCTCACAGGTGAACAGTTTCAGACATTTTATTCAATTAGAAATTCATTCTGAGCATTCAGAGTGCTTTGTTTTATATTCTTTGAGTAAAAAAATCATTAAAGCAAGTTTTAGTACCTGGAATTTGTTTCTGACCTGTTTTGCGAGTCGTTTGAGCAATAGGGATGATTCACTCCTATATATTCTTCCAACTTTAACTGAGTGTCTCATGGTCTTGACTTGGATTCCTTTCTGACACCATGTCACCCGTGTTGTGTAGCTAGTTAAGACCCTGTCACCTGTGTTGTGTAGCTAGTTAAGATCCTGTCACCTGTGCTGCATAGCTAGTTAAGACCCTGTCACTTGTGTTGTGTAACGAGTTAAGACCCTGTCACCTCTGTTGTGTAGCTAGTTAAGAACCTGTCGCCTGTGTCGTGTAGCTAGTTAAGACCTTGTCACCTGTGTTGTGTACCTAGTTAAGACCCTGTCGCCTGTGTTGTGTAATGAGTTAAGACCCTGTCACCTGTATTGTGTAGCTAGTTATGACCCTGTTGCATAATTTGTGTATCTAGTTAAGACCCTGTTGCCCATGTTGTGGAATGAGTTAAGATCCTGTCACCTGTATTGTGTAGCTAGTTAAGACCCTGTCACCCGTGTTGTGTAGCTAGTTAAGACCCTGTTGCCCATGTTGTGTAGCTAGTTAAGACCCTGTCACCTGTGTTGTGTTAAGATCCTGTCACCCATGTTGTGTAGCTAGTTAAACCGAAGAGGCTCGGGTGTTCATTTATATACTTTATTACATACAAACACATCAGGATTGATAGCAGCAACATAAAGTATAAACAAACTAACTAACTGACTGACTGATTACTAGACATACATACATGGTTACACCTCTGCAGCTCTCTACAAAATGGCAATCTTTCTTGCACATGTTCAGTATTTATATACACGTGCTAGCTCATTGGAAAACTTCTTAAAGGTACATACACACTCTGATCTACACCACCTGTTTGATTTTGGATTTCACCAGGGTGGTTTGTTTTTTTAGTTCATTTTTGGCTTACTTCTGGTAGGCACAGTAGCCTTTATGCAATCATTGTTTGGTTGTACACAGCTTCTGTGAATAATTCCACACAGAATGCTGTGTTATCTGGGTTTGGAGGGGGTTGAAATTTTGACAGGTTATCGCTTAATAAAAGATAGTTTGCTTTAAAGTAGTTTCTAACTGTTACATGGTTTTCTGGAGTTGCAGAATTGATTCTTATTTCAAAGGAGACTGCTTTGTGGTCCAACCTTACCATACAGGACATTACACTGGGGGGGGGGTCCAGTGTTCTCCCATATCTTAGAGTACCAGGTCCAATATGTTTGTGCCTCTAGTAGGCATATGCACTAAATGGTCCAGGGTGCTATTGTTTTCAAAGCCTAAGAATCTCTGTGCCTGCAATTTTGGGGTTGTGTAGAATTACCAGTTTATAGAGGGATAATTAAAGTCCCCCTTGAGTATGGTGCTTGGGTGAATGCTGAGTGTGTCCATTAGTTCTAAGTATGAGCTAAGACTTCATGGAATATCGAGGGTAACCAGATAGGATGTGGTATGGAACTTTGTCTGTGGTAATCTAGACATGGAGGAACTCCAGTGCGTCATCCGGTTTAACCAACCTAGAGGTGTGCTTGCCATTAATGCAGATCCAGACACCTCCACCTTTAGTCTCTGTCTGTGCAGTTTTGTAGATCCAGACACTCCCACCTTTAGTCCCTGTCTCTGCAGTTTTGTAGATCCAGACACCTCCACCTTTAGTCCCCGTCTCTGCAGTTTTGTAGATCCAGACACCTCCACCTTTAGTCCCTGTCTGTGCAGTTTTGTAGATCCAGACACCTCTACATTTAATCCCTGTCTGTGCAGTTTTGTAGATGCAGACAACTCCACCTTTAGTCCCCGTCTCTGCAGTTTTGTAGTCCAGACACCTCCACCTTTAGTCCCTGTCTGTGCAGTTTTGTAGATCCAGACACCTCCACCTTTATTCCCTGTCTGTGCAGTTTTGTAGATCCAGACACCTCCATCTTTAATCCCTGTCTGTGCAGTTTTGTAGATCCAGACACCTCCACCTTTAGTCCCCGTCTCTGCAGTTTTGTAGATCCAGACACCTCCACCTTTAGTCCCTGTCTGTGCAGTTTCTGGTCTAAAAATGTGTGGAAGGCACTGAAGCTTTGCACTGCTGGGGTGCTGTCTGTTGCTTTAAACCAAGTCTCACTGACTGCATAGACGTCTGCATCGCCCAGAGTAAGCAGAGCTTGGAGGGAGCGGAGCTTCATGTTTAGACTCCTGGCACTGAGCAGTAACACCTTTAGATTTCCTTGGATAGATTTTGCTATGTTGGAAGGTTTGCTAATTTGGTATTGCCTAAAAAAGGCTCTATGGAAAAAGACAGTATTTTAGCCAAAATTCAAAAGCCTAGAAGAGGCAGGTGCAGATCATTCTTGGCCAAGCAATGTGTTTTTTTAACTTTGTCCTCCCATTGCTGTAAAATATTTTATCCCTCTAGAGTGACAACAAAAACTAATAAAATTCCTAAAGTCAGTCATCTTCTGTTTGTATTGTGATATCCTCGGTGAAGGTAGATATTCATTGCTCATACATCCAGCGTGTGACACATAGTCTGAGAGCTCCATAATGTTTGTCTTCTTATAGTCTGAGGAAGTACATCTCAGGTGATTTACACCTACATGGACTATGACTGAATCACATTGGTACCTGTGATACAATGACTTCAGTGCATGCATAACTTGGGGGATCCTAGTCCCTGATAGGCAACTGTAATTTTCTGCTTGTTCAGCTTGGTAAGTGGGGCATCAGTGTGTCATACAATGGAGTCCCTTATGAGCAGTCATGGATGGTGTATTAACTTGCTTTATGGGCTTGGCATTTGAAGCTGCACTGGGTGTGGCTGTAAACTCAGTGTTACATTGTTTCTGTTGTAAACTCAGTGTTACATTGTTTCTGTTGTAAACTCAGTGTTACATTGTTTCTGTTGTAAACTCAGTGTTACATTGTTTCTGTTGTAAACTCAGTGTTACGTTTGTTACATTGTTTCTGTTGAGTGATTTGGGGTTTGCTGAGGATGATCTTTGCAGGTGGAATATCCATGAGCTCACTGAGTGCATTTAAGTGTTTCTGCATAAGCAGATCTATGTGGGGGCGTGTACTGTGTGTTGTGGGTGTGTTTCTAATAAAGAGGTTATTATAATGAGTACTTGTACTTGAGACTTTTGTCATTGTGTATACACATCTGTTGCATTCTGTTTATGCTTTTTGAGGATTAAATGGTTGTTGGTGAACATTAGACAATTGTTCCACTGAATGTCCATGATGTCGGGTCTTTTATTGGGTGGTTACATACACCTGGTGCATGAGGGGTTAATAGTGGGATGACTAAGGCTGCCTTCACTGGCCTACAAGTAGCAGTGCTCCTCAGTATGCAAACTAGCTGCTCTGTGCTACTCGTGGCACAAAGTAGCTGCTCAACACACACTGAGTTACTGGGACAGTTTCAGAGGTGGTTTTATAGGGAAATTTTGGTTTCTAGGTGTCTACATCCATACAGGACATGACTAACCACTGTTGCATGATGGGCAATGGTGCCCAAATACTGCAAATTTATACAGGCACTTAAATCATAAGAAACTGGCCTCTAAGCCATCTGGCCAATAAAATGACAATATCTACAGGTTTCTTATATGTTTCACAACTCAGATAGACCAAGCAACCACATACTGCCACTAGATGGACTGTCACAGTCCTCTCAATATAAAAACACAAAAATGATTTCTTGAGAGTGTAATGCTACCACAAAGCAACTTAACAAAAATACATGGACAAGATGATTTCAAGTATTATGGATCTTTAGGATCATAGGAAGTTACTAGGCTATTGTCCCTGAGGCCCTTATAAGCCTATCCAAACATTTAGCCCATGTTTAGACAAGTCAGCACCTAAAGCCCCTGTCCAGCAGGAACACAGGTGGTATCTCAGGGGTTTATTTTCTGTTTCCCATCCAGCTATCCAGGTTGCACTTGAACAAGGATAATGAGGTACTCTGCATGACACGGAGAGGGATAATGAGGTGCTCTGCTTGACATGGAGAGGGATAATGAGGTACTCTGCTTGATGTGGAGAAGGATAATGAGGTGCTCTGCTTGATGTGGAGAAGGATAATGAAGTGCTCTGCTCGATGTGGAGAGGGATAATGAGGTGCTCTGCTTGACATGGAGAGGGATAATGAGGTACTCTGCTTGATGTGGAGAAGGATAATGAGGTACTCTGCTTGACATAGAGAAGGATAATGAGGTGCTCTGCTTGACATAGAGAAGGATAATGAGGTGGTCTGCTTGATGTGGAGAAGGATAATGAGGTGCTCTGCTTGATGTGGAAAAGGATAATGAGGTGCTCTGCTTGACATGGAGAGGGATAATGAGGTGCTCTGCTTGACATGGAGAGGGATAATGAGGTGCTCTGCCTGATGTGGAGAGGGATAATGAGGTGCTCTGCTTGATGTGGAGAGGGATAATAAGGTGCTCTGCTTGATGTGGAGAAGGATAATGAGGTGCTCTGCTTGATGTGGAGAGGGATAATGAGGTGCTCTGCTTGATGTGGAGAAGGATAATGAGGTGCTCTGCTTGACATGGAGAGGGATAATGAGGTACTCTGCTTGATGTGGAGAAGGATAATGAGGTGCTCTGCTTGATGTGGAGAGGGATAATGAGGTGCTCTGCTTGACATGGAGAGGGATAATGAGGTGCTCTGCATGACATGGAGAGGGATAATGAGGTGCTCTGCATGACATGGAGTGGGATAATGTGGTGCTCTGCATGACATGGAGAGGGATAATGAGGTGCTCTGCTTGATGTGGAGAGGGATAATGAGGTGCTCTGCTTGACATGGAGAGGGATAATGAGGTACTCTGCTTGACTTGGAGAGGGATAATGAGGTGCTCTGCTTGATGTGGAGAGGGATAATGAGGTACTCTGCTTGACTTGGAGAGGGATAATGAGGTACTCTGCTTGACTTGGAGAGGGATAATGAGGTACTCTGCTTGACTTGGAGAAGGAGCCTTTTCCACAGATGGGTGAGTCTCTGGGACACAAATCTGTCCTACCAACAAGTCCTGTTGATGTCACAGACCAGGTTGAGGTCGCTCTTGTGGGTTACTCGAGTGGAGCTTGACTTGCGGATATGCAGCAGTCCCATCAAGGCGTGGTCTGAGATTGCTTTGTATGCCAGACATAGTTCACCTCTGAGGAGTCTGTATAAAACTGAGTAGAGGGACAGGGCTTTTAGCCTATCTGTATAGGGTAGATGCTTGAGGCCCTGGATTCTTCTAGTGAGGAACCTCTGTGGTCTCTCCAGCTGCTGCATGCGCTTTGCGAGGTACATGACAAAGGGGTGTTGTACTCAATAATTGGCCTCATAAGGGAAGAATACAGGGATGTTATGACCTCCTTGTCCCTGGATGAGATGCCCTTACTTATGAGGTGGGCCATGTATAAAGCTTTCCGTACAATGGAAGCAACATGGTGGTCAAAAGTCAGGTTGCTATCAACCTGGGTGCCCAAATCCCTCACGACTGATTGCATACTTAGGACATTGTTATTAATGTGATAATATGTGAGGACAGCACTCTCCTCAAAGGGGATGATGATGCATTTTTTGGCATTCAGCTTGAGGCGATGTTTCTGGCACCAGTCATTTGTTTGGGTGAGACCCTCTTCGAGGACATTCACCTCACTTGGAGAATTGATGACCACACCCGCCTTTCAGTCCTCTTCAGACTTGGTCAGCCATAGCCCACTGGTTTTGGCCTGCACCTCAGAAAAGTATATCCCAAACAACAAAGACCCCAAGACTAATCCCTGGGGTTCACTGCTCATTACAGGTCTACTGCTTGAAGTGGCGTCCCCTACTTTGACTAGGTGAGTTCTATCAGTGAGCCAGTTTGCTACCCATCTGGTAACATACGTTTTGATGCCTAGTTGAGAGAGTTTATCTTTTATGCCCAAGTGGGGAATTGTATCGAAAGCTTTGGCCAGGTCAAGGTAGGTGGTGTGCACCATCTTCCACTCATCCATGGCTTTGGTGACTGTCTCAAAGAATTCAACCAGATTTAACAGACATGGCCTCCCCTTGATAAATCCAAACTGTGTGGGGTCAAGTGTTTGGAGGTTGCCACTATCCCTGTTAATGTGGTCCATGATAATCTGTTCCATGGCCTTGCAGATCAGGCTAGTTAGGCTGATGGGTCTATAATTTCCCAGATCAGTGGATGCTCCACCTTTGTGTAAAGGGATGACAGTGGCTGTCCTCCACTCAGCTCGGACAAAGCCAGTACTCAGGCTTTGGTTGAATAGGGTGCCTAATGGTGCTGCAAGTTCATGCCTGAGTTCATGTAGGATGCAGCCTGGGATGTTATCGGGTCCCATGGAGGCTATTTTTTTTTGGCTTTGAGATGGTAGTGATGACCTGTTACCTAGAGATAAGAGGACGAGGCAGGCACTGGGGATGCCCTGATTTACTGTTGGGAGGGCAGGGGGTGAGGTTTTCACTGAATCTGTCAGTCAGTAGGTTTGCTGTATCTACCGCATTTGTATATGTGGTGTCCTTGACCACCAGTTCTGAACAGATCTGGGTGCTTTCTTTGCGATTGCCTTATGATTGCCTCTAGTAGATGTGGCCAATTTGGACTCAAAGTTGGCTTTAGAGGATTTCATTAGTGCTCTTATTTGCTTGTTCGGGGTAAGGAGAGATTGCAAAGTGCAAAATCAGCAAATAAAGCAAAAATAAACTAGTAGTACTCTAATACAGGCAATTGAAGGTAAAAACAATAAAATAAAATATTTCATATTTGAAAGAAGTAGCAGGATTAATACAGGACCCTCTCAGAGTGTGTCAAGGGTGCTAAACAGGTAGGATCTCTGGGAAAATGAACACGAGAAAAATTTGTAGTAAGGAAGGATGGAAGGTTTATTCAAGAGCAATACTGTTTTGCTGGGTGGTCACTTAGTATTATGGATATACGGAAAACAATGGGTAGAAAAGTATTTAAATAAGTTACACAACAGACAATAGCAATTAAAGAAGGAAAGGATGCACTTGGGAAGTCAAATTACCATAAGGGTCTGAGGACAGAGACCCAGCCTTTTAAACCCACAACAGGAAAAGTGTAGGAGGGTTGGGAAAATTTCAGGCTCCAAGAGCTATGACTCTGAGCTACAGGTCAATGAGATAGGTAAGTTAGAATTTTAGAAACTTTAGCTTAATGTCTAAGTGGGAGCTGGGGCTGACACAAAGATCATCCAACAGAATGCCTCAAAATGGCTGCCAGTTCCATAGCCTATATTGTGTCTGTTCTATTTAACAGATGTATCAAGGGATCATTATTTCCTTCTCTATGGAAAATAAAATCATAATCTCCCTTCATAAAGGAGAAGCCTCATCGGTTATAAGCATTTTCAGACTTATCGCCATATTATCCCCTTAGTTAAAAATTCTGGAGAAGTGCATTGACTAAACAAGACTCGGTGGGCATTATGCTACAGCGCTGCCACAGCTGCACATTAAACTACAAGACTAAGGCCCTAGACAGGGTTCAAAAAGCAAATCCACTTGCACCGCTCATAAGCAGGGATGTACTCTCTGTAACTCTATCCCTTATTATAAGCCACTCTGAAGTCTGTGCACCTTGTAAATAAGACAAGCTTTGTGCTGCAAAACATCCTGTTCAGATTTTTCTTTATCAATAAATTCATCAAACAAGTGCATTTGGTGAAATAACTTTCTAAGAATTTGGCTACTTCTGTTCCAGTTTTAATGCAATCAGTGAGAAGAAAATGTGGTTTAATTTCAGAAGCATTGGGCACGATCATACAGTGCTTGTCCATGGTTCACACCACATGCCATAGACCTGTGCAGAACTGAGATACACCATACACAACATCATACCTCCAGCTATCCAGCTGGTATAACGGGCATTCACGCTGTAGTCAGGGGGTACAACTGCATATGAATCATATGAAGTACAGCATCCCACCACCAACGTCCAAGAAATGGTTATTTGTTTCTCAGCATAATGTAGCAGAACAACCACCTCACCATTACTTGGAAAAATACTTCATAGAGCAAGGAAAAATAATTAAGGGATGGAAAGGCACATTCAAGGATGAATGCAGTGTGTATAAGTACACAACCACAATCACACCCGCCCACCCCAACACAGTCGTGCATCTGAGCACCTGTCAATCACAACTGCAGTTGCACCTGATTCCAGAAGCATAATGCAGGGTGAAGGGGACAGCACAAGGTGTTACAGGCATGACTAATAGATGCAGACTGGTCAGCAGTGTTTTCATTTCTGAATGCTGGTATGGAAATACTGCTTTTACACTCAGGGCTTAAGCACTTGCTTTGGCACTTTGTACGGTATAATTTATAGCAAACTGCTTGCTATAAATTTACAAATTTGGCAAGTAGAAGACTTCTTTTTCCATGACTTAAGGAGTGTATCAGTGGAGATATGGCAGTCCTTAGGAGACAGGTAAGGAACACAAGGTTAGAGAATAGACCTTTTTATTTTTGTGAGTTGAGGGGTGCCAGCTCGGGGAAGGGTACTGGGCACTAGATGGACCAGCTACAGTTCTGCCTGATTTGTTCACTCTCATAGTATTAATAAATCATACTGTGCAGTCATGGCAACGTCTGCTAAAACTTTTATAAAAATCAACCCTTGCCATAACTAGAGCACCACAGACCGTAAATGTACCACCTTTCTTTCTACCATCACACCACAGCAACATGACTCATCTTTGATTGTCACTCTGTAATTAAACTGATGAAAATCACCAGTGGACTACAGCTTAAAAATACAACAGAGAAATACTTTTCTGGCAGACACTGCACTAACAGAAGACTTTGGCAGTGCACATGGCAAGAGGGAAAGCATTACTGGCCGGCCAAACAGCCAGAATTGTAAGCATGCAGCTGGTCAGCACACAAACGTAAAACACTTAGTGGAAGCACTTAATCTTAGCAGCTCTGCTTGTCAGATCCCTAAGACTTGGGTCCATACAGGCAGAGCAGCACCACCTGACAGAGATGTGGTACTGACAGCACCCTCAGTGTGTGTGTGGGCCATGTCCACTGTAGTATACTGTGGAACTGAGAGTGCCATGAGTGGATGAGTCATATCCACCCATGGTGCTATACTGTCATACTGACTCACAGTGTCATCAGTTCATGGGTCATGTCCACAGTACTATAGTGTGGTACTGACAGTGCCCTCATTGCATGGGCCAAGTCCACAATACTGTACTGTGGTACTGACAGTGCCCTCAGTGTGTAGACCATGTCCACAATACTGTACTGTGGTACTGACAGTGCCCTCATTGCATGGGCCATGTCCACAATACTATACTGTGGTACTGACAGTGCCTTAGTTCATGGGCCATGTCCACAGTACTATACTGTGGTACTGACAGTGCCCTCATTGCATGGGCCATGTCGACAATACTATACTGTGGTACTGACAGTGCCTTAGTTCATGGGCCATGTCCACAATACTGTACTGTGGTATTGACAGTGCCCTCAGTGTGTGGGCCATGTTTACAATACTATACTGTGGTACTGACAGTGCCCTCAGTGTGTGGACTATGTTTACATAATATACTCTGGTATTGACAGTGCCCTCAATGTGTGGGCCATGTTTACAATACTATACTGTGGTACTGACAGTGCCCTCAGTGTGTGGACTATGTTTACATAATATACCGTGGTACTGACAGTGCCCTCAGTGTGTAGACCATGTCCACAATACTGTACTGTGGTATTGACAGTGCCCTCAATGTGTGGACCATGTTTACAATACTGTATTGTGGTACTGACAGTGCCCTCAGTGTGTAGACCATGTCCACAATACTATACTGTGGTATTGACAGTGCCCTCAGTGTGTAGACCATGTCCACAATACTGTACTGTGGTATTGACAGTGCCCTCAATGTGTGGACCATGTTTACAATACTATATTGTGGTACTGACAGTGCCCTCAGTGTGTGGACTATGTTTACATAATATACTGTGGTATTGACAGTGCCCTCAATGTGTGGGCCATGTTTACAATACTATACTGTGGTACTGACAGTGCCCTCAGTGTGTGGACCATGTTTACAATACTAAACTGTGGTACTGACAGTGCCCTCAGTGTGTAGACCATGTCCACAATACTGTACTGTGGTATTGACAGTGCCCTCAATGTGTGGGCCATGTTTACAATACTATACTGTGGTACTGACAGTGCCCTCAGTGTGTGGACTATGTTTACATAATATACTGTGGTATTGACAGTGCCCTCAATGTGTGGGCCATGTTTACAATACTATACTGTGGTACTGACAGTGCCCTCAGTGTGTGGACTATGTTTACATAATATACTGTGGTACTGACAGTGCCCTCAGTGTGTAGATCATGTCCACAATACTGTACTGTGGTATTGACAGTGCCTTCAATGTGTGGACCATGTTTACAATACTATACTGTGGTACTGACAGTGCCCTCAGTGTGTGGACCATGTTTACAATACTATACTGTGGTACTGACAGTGCCCTCAGTGTGTGGACCATGTTTACAATGCTATACTGTGGTACTGACAGTGCCCTCAGTGTGTAGACTATGTCCACAATACTGTACTGTGGTATTGACAGTGCCCTCAATGTGTGGACCATGTTTACAATACTATACTGTGATACTGACAGTGCCCTCAGTGTGTGGACCATGTTTACAGTACTATACTGTGGTACTGACAGTGCCTCGGTGCATGGCCAAGTCCACAGTACTATACTGTGGTACTGACAGTGCCCTCAGTGTGTAGTCCATGTCCACAATCCTATACTGTGGTACTGAGAGTGCCCTCAGTGCATTGGCCAGGCCCACCCATAGTACTATACTGTGATACTGACTCACAGTATCATCAGTGCATGGTTCATAGGTTCATAGGTAGGTACTAGGCTATCGGCCCAAGAGCCTACTTAAGCCTAGCCAACAAGGTTCCCTGGCTTACGCCACCCAAGAAAGTTATTTTCCTGTGCCACTGTCAAGCAGAGACACAGAAGTGATCCCCAGGGTGTATTTCCTATTTCCCATCCACTCATCAAGATTTTTCTTGAAGAGTGCCTAATGAGGAGCTTTGTTTGATATAAATAGGTAGTTTATTCCAGAGTATGGGAAGTGTCTGGGACAGGAATTTATCCCTCCAGCATGTCCTGTTTATTGTGGTGACAAGGTTTAGGTCCCTAGAGCATGTAGCTCGGTGGAATTGGGATTTCTTTAGGTGTAGCATGTCCAACAGCTCTGGGTTTGACATAGCTTTATATGATAGGCAGAGATCACCTCAGAGTAGGCGATATGCTACGGAGTAAAGCTGGAGTTTTTTGAGGTGGTCAGTGTAGTGCATTTGTTTGAGGCCAGTAATCCTGTTTGTGAGGTACGTCTGTGGCCTTTCCAGCTGCTGCAGATGTCTTGTGAGGTACATTCCAAAAGGGGCATTGTACTCTATACAAGTAGTACTCTCGAGTAGAGGGGAACAATGACCTCTTTTTTCCTGGATGAGAACCCTTTTATGATGAGGTGTGCCACGTAGAAGGACTTCCTGACTACTGTGGCAATGTGACTATCAAAGGCGAGACTACTGTCCACCTGGGTCCCAAGGTCTCTTATCACACATTTGATGTTAAGTAGATTGCTGCCTATGTGGTAGTTCATGGGTAAAGAGTTTTTTTCCAAAGGAGATGACACTGCACTTTTTGGCACTGAGCTTGAGGCCATGGCTCTGACACCAGGCATCTGTCTCAGCGAGGCCCTTCTGTAGGATGTCCACATCATTTGGGGACTTGACTATGGCTACTAGTTTTCAATCATCTGTAAACTTCATTAGCCAGAGGCCTTCTGTGTTAGCCTGTACTTCAGAGAAGTAGATACCAAACAGGAGAGGACCCAGGACGGAACCCTGTGGTACTCCACTTGTCACTGCTTGAGGTCAGATTTGGAGTCTGCAACTTTTACAGTGTGGGTTCTGTCAGTGAGCCAGTTGGCAACCCATCTTGTGATGTAGGGATTTATACCTAGTTTAGTGAGTTTAGCTATAATTCCAGAATAGGGGATGGTGTTGAAAGCCTTGGCGAGGTCAAGATAGGCTGTGTGAACCACCTTACCCTCATCTACGGCTTTGGTGACTACCTTAAAAAAGTTGATCAGGTTCAGGAGGCATGACCTGCCTTTCACAAACCCAAACTGGGTGGGATCCAGAGTTTGGAGGTTACCAATGTCTTTGTTTATGAGTTCCATGATGATACATTCCAAGGCCTTGCAGGCCAGGCTCATCAGGCTAAAAGGTTGACAGTTCCCTGGATCAGTGGTGGCACCCCCTTTGTGGAGTGGGATAACTGTCGCTGTGCACCATTCAGTGGGCACAAAGCCTAATGTGAGGCTATTATTGAACATGGTGCTTAAGTGGGGAGCCAGTTTGTTCTGAAGTTCATGTAAAACGCAGCCTGAGATGTTGTCCGGTCCCATGGATGCTGTGTTTTTGGCTTTAGAGAGTTCAGCTTTTACCTGCATAGTTTTGATTACAGGGACTCTGCATTCTTCCTGTATAGATATGGGCTCTTTAGGGGGTGAGGGGGGTAAAGTTAGCACTGAATCTATCTGCCAGGATGTTTGCAATATCAGTTGGTTCTGTAATTTTTGTGCCGTTGTGCTGTAACTCAGAGCAGATCTGGGTGTTGACATTGAAATTACTGACATAGCTATAGAATGCTTTGTAGTTGTCCTTAGAATTAGTGGCAATTTTGTTTTCGTAGCTAGCTTTGGAGGATCTTATAAGGGATCTCAGCTTCTTACTGAGGCTGTCCAGGGAGCTCCTCCACTCATGAGATTTTACTCTCTTTTGCAACAGTTTCTTCCTTCTGTTGTACAGTTTGTTTATGGCAGGGGACCACCAGATTGGCTTCCTTTTTTGGAGGGTAGCATCTTGTTTCTGTTTGGGATAGCACGATCCATGCTGTTGTGTAAGTGCTTATAGACTGCATTTGTGTAGGATTCAGCAGTTCTAACTGTATTGTCCATCAGCGTGGGTGTCATGAAGTTCACCACTTCTGTCTTAAGAAGCATGAAGTTGGCTTTGGAGAATTTTTTTACTGTGGTTTCCTTAATGGGGAGTGGGGGTGGGATGTGTATATCAAGAGTGATTAGCTTATGGTCAGATCGGACCAACGAGGATTGACTTCAGGTGTGGAACACCGGTCACTGATGTTGGTAATGACTAGGTCTAGGATATTGTTGCCTCTGGTGGAGGTGTGGATAAGTTGGTCCGGGGCATTGGAGTTTATGAATTCCAGAAAGTGTTGAGTTAAGGAGTTGGTGCACAAGTAGTTTTCCCAGTTAATGGTGGGGTAGTTGAAGTCGCTCATTATTAGGGTGTTTGGTTGAACCCTAATATTTTCCAGTACATCAAGAAAAGAAGAGTGGGAATCCTGGGGCATGGTGGGGGATTTGTAGCAAGCTACAATTTGGATTGCAGTTTTGCCCACAGTTAGTTGCACTTGGATAATCTAGGATGCATTATGCTAAGCAACTAGCCTGGAGGTGTGGATATCCTTAATGAATATCGACACACCTCCGCCTTTGGTGTTTTGGTCCAGGTTACATGGCCGAAAAGTGTGGTATGAGTTATAGCTTGGTAGTGCAGTGGTGCTCTCTGGAGCCTTGAACCAGGTCTCAGTCACTGCACAGACATCCACAGGTATCCATACAGTGCGCCCATGTCCACAGTACTATGGTGTGATACTGACAGTGCCTTCAGTGTGTGGGCCATGTCACAATACTATACTGTGGTACTGACAGTCCTCTCAGTGTGTAGATCATGTCCACAATACTGTACTGTGGTACTGAGAGTGCCCTCAGTGCATGGGTCAGGTCCACCCATGGTACTATACTGTGATGCTGACTCACAGTATCATCAGTGCATGGGCCATGTCCACAGTACTATAGTGTGGCACTGGCAGTGTCCTCAGTGCGTGGGCTATATCTACAATACTATACTGTGGTACTGACAGTGCCTTCAGTGCATGGGCCATGTCCACAGTACTATAGTGTGGCACTGACAGTGTCCTCAGTGCGTGGGCTATATCTACAATACTATACTGTGGTACTGACAGTGCCTTCAGTGCATGGACCATGTCCACAGTACTATAGTGTGGTACTGACAGTGTCCTCAGTGCATGGGCCATGTCCACAATAATATACTGTGGTACTGACAGTCCCCTCAGTGTGTGGACCATCTCCACGTTACTATACTGTAGTACTGACAGTGCCCTCCGTGCATGGGCCATGTCCACTGTACTATCATTTGGTACTGATAACACCCTTAGTGCTTAGACCATGAACACAATAATATAGTGTGGTAGTGACAGTGCCCTCAGTGCGTGGTCCATGTCCACGGTACTATACTGTGGTACTGACAATGCACTCAGTGCATGGGCCATGTCCACGTACTATAGTGTGGTACTGACAGTGCCCTCAGTGTATTAGCCATGTCCATGGTACTCTACTGTGGTACTGACAGTGCCCTCAGTGTGTGGGCCATGTCCACGGTACTATATTGTGGTGCTGACAGTGCCCTTAGTGCATGGGACCATGTCCACTATACTATACTATGGTACTGACAATGCCCTCAGTGTGTGGGCCATGTCCACGGTACTATACTGTGGTAATGAAAGTGCCCTCAGTATGTGGACCATGTCTGCTGTACTATACTGTGGTACTGACAATGCCCTCAGTGTGTGAGCCATGTCCATGGTACTATACTGTGGTACTGACAGTGCCCTCAGTGCATGGACCATGTCTGCTGTACTATACTGTGGTACTGACAATGCCCTCAGTGTGTGAGCCATGTTCATGGTACTATACTGTGGTACTGACTGTGCCCTCAGTGTGTGGGCCATGTCTATGGTACTATAGTGTGGTACTGACAGTGCCCTCAGTGCATGGGCCATGTCCACGATACTATAGTGCATGGTGAATGTGCACCTCTTATGAAAACAGTGAGATCAGGTTTATAAATCACACTATTGTCATGAGAGCATGCTAGCCACGTAATGTAGAGTCCTTTATGGGTCTGGACAGATACCTCAGAATGTGTTTTATGTTCTGTATATATATATATATATATATATATATATATATATATATATATATATATATACTAAAACTTAAAGGAATGTTTCCAGGCAGAACAGTCCTTTCAGAAAGTTGCAGCCGTCTCTGTCTGGGGACTCAGCAGTTGATAAGTTCCACATCAGAAAGCTGACAATCTTCAAAGAATAAAAGAAAAACTCTTTGGAGTTGTGCATTTCTGTGTTTTTCTTCTAGTTGAGTGGGTAGTGACATTTCATTTGCTTCCTTTTTATAACTATGTTGTCTAGATATATGTAACTATACAGTGACTTGAAATCTGTAGTCCTTCTCAGTCGTCCACTACCTGTCATGCAGAAAAGAAACTGCATGCAGGTAACTATGGTTTAATCTCAACCATATTTGTAGATGAGAGTCACAGAGACAATAGTGTAGTGTTGAACCAACAGTTGTAAAATCCTTCTCCTAACACACTAAATGACATAATTTTGTTGTGATACAGTTGTGGTCACTAAGCATGTTAGCTGCAATCACCTACCTCACTGAAACACCCTTGCACAAACATCTGTATGTGGAGCCCCTGATTGTTGTGTCTCGTGTGACATTATTTGTGTGACACATAAACACAATCTGATGGCATTTAAATATTTTTGATGACATGGGAGGTTAATCGTATGCTAATCATAATGTGGGTTTTGACACCAGAACACCCGATTCTTGCATAATTACTGTAAGTAGATTGTAGCCATTTGTAAATAATTTTCCAGCCACAATTGGGAAGTAGCTTTCTAAAACAGGAAGTAAGATTCTACAGAATGTGAGATAGTGCACGTTAAGATGAGCTTTTTAGAGCAAATGACTCGTACCAAGAATAAAAACAGTCCTGCAGGCATTGTGTATATATGATTTATGTGGAGGCGATATTTATAATGCATTAATTCTGGCATCACATCATTTGCTAAGGCAATGTACCACAATGCAGTCAGTATATCTGTTCGTGAGCCATTAACAGTGGACTTTATAGATACTAGGATGTGGTGTAGGGATGTCATCATTTATTTCTGAAGTGCCAGATGAATGAGGTCTGACTGTTTAGCTCAGCAGGTAACAGCAAGGAGCTTGGTCCTGCATTTGACTTCCTCTCCTTCTGCTTGCCAACTGTTTGACCCTAGGCAAGTCAGTTAAAATCAAGCCAGTGCTGTTGTGTCACCCATGAAAAGGGGCATCTGTGTTGAGTGGGCTTACCCAGTTAACAAATAAAATTACAAATACCATATTGTTTCTTGCATTAGTTTTTTCTTAACGTAGGGGTAAGCACAGCTATGAAGCTTCTCTAAACCTAAATTCAATTTGTCCAGAATTACCGCTTGTGAAATATAATTCCACAGACAGGAAGAATGAACGGATGTTTCTTTTTGGGCTTTATACTGTGGTTTAAGTCAAGTCTTGCAACAGCTAGTGTAGTTGTTGACTTTTACATAAGTGCTTTTTCTGCCATCTGCTGACCAGACAGTGTTACTACATGTAATAAACCAGAAAGAAAGTACAGTTTTGTCCTTAGAAAACCTAACAGCTGATTTGTATGACTGTGGAGATCTTGCACATGTGGAAAGATGTTATTTGTTCCAGTATAATTCACTTGTAATAAGTAACAGCTGGTTACTAAGGAAACACACATCGGTGTTGTGTCTCTAGAATTTACATTCCATGTGTCTGAATAGATTCACATTGTTCGTATATTTTCAAAATATGGCTTGTAATTGCCTGTGTGTGTGTGTGTGTGTGTGTGTGTGTGTGTGTGTGTGTGTGTGTGTGTGTGTGTGTGTGTCTGTGAGATGTATTAATATGCATAAGCTGTGCCATAACCACAATCGGTTAGAAACCTTACGGTAACATTCTTAGCTTTTTTGTGAATGTGTAAACTGAATCTGTGGACCCTGGCATTATAGTCACTTAACAGTAGTGCTCTGTGCCCATATGTTTATGAAACGGTTTAGAATACAGCTTGCAGTATGTTACTACTTGATTTATGTGTGCAGCTTGACTTTTCAAAGCACTTATTTTGTCAGACTGATTTCAGTGAAGTCGGTTATCTGGCAAGTTTCCTCCTTACAAACCACATGGGTTTTAACTTACATATTTTCTCACTGTGGTTTGATCATTTTTTTTGGTTGTCTGACTGCGTTCAGTATCAGTCTTGCACATATTGATTGTCACGTGTTGCTGCACAGAGCAGAAAATAAATGGATTTATCCAGGAGCATGGATTTTTCTTTACATTTTATCCAATGTGCCAGCCTTCATCTTCTGGCTTTTTCCTGGTTAGGGGTCGCCACAGCGGATCACCTGTCCGCTCATGATTGGCAGTGGAGTTTTATAGTGTTGAGTTGCCAGCCCGGCGCCCAACCTTCCACAGAAGGCACACACATGCACACACTCACACCTAGGGCCAATTTAGAGTGTCCAATCTACCTATAGCATGTCTTTGGGATGTGGGAGGAAACTGGAGCACCCGGAGGAAACCCACACGACCACAGGGAGGACATGCAGCCTCCACACAGAAGGCACCCCAGCCGAGAATCAAACCGGAGAATCTCTTGCTGTGAGGCGGCAACGCTAACCACTGCACCACCGCAGCTGCCCTTGTGTTGTTTTGTGATGTTTTGAATAATTGAAAAATAATGCATGAATTTCTTCCAGTACTTTCAGTATCAAAAACTGTCAATTTCATCAATTATTTAGCTAAAATGTCTAAACAGAAGATGGAATTGGCTCAGACCAGTAACATGTAGGCATTACTAATAGATAGGATATGCCTTGGAGGAGGCTGGTATGCACAGCATTGTGTATTAAAGTCCCTTGTGAACATGTAGGCATTACTAATAGATAGTATATGCCTTGGAGGAGGCTGGTATGCACAGCATTGTGTATTAAAGTCCCTTGTGAACATGTAGGCATTACTAATAGATAGGATATGCCTTGGAGGAGGCTGGTATGCACAGCATTGTGTATTAAAGTCCCTTGTGAACATGTAGGCATTACTAATAGATAGGATATGCCTTGGAGGAGGCTGGTATGCACAGCATTGTGTATTAAAGTCCCTTGTGAACATGTAGGCATTACTAATAGATAGGATATTCCTTGGAGGAGGCTGGTATGCACAGCGTTGTGTATTAAAGTCCCTTGTGAACATGTAGGCATTACTAATGGATGGTATATGCCTTGGAGGAGGCTGGTATGCACAGCATTGTGTATTAAAGTCCCTTGTGAACATGTAGGCATTACTAATAGATAGGATATGCCTTGGAGGAGGCTGGTATGCACAGCATTGTGTATTAAAGTCCCTTGTGAACATGTAGGCATTACTAATAGATAGGATATGCCTTGGAACAGGCTGGTATGCACAGCATTGTGTATTAAAGTCCCTTGTGAACATGTAGGCATTACTAATAGATAGGATATGCCTTGGAGGAGGCTGGTATGCACAGCGTTGTGTATTAAAGTCCCTTGTGAACATGTAGGCATTACTAATAGATAGGATATGCCTTGGAGGAGGCTGGTATGCACAGCGTTGTGTATTAAAGTCCCTTGTGAACATGTAGGCATTACTAATAGATGGTATATGCCTTGGAGGAGGCTGGTATGCACAGCATTGTGTATTAAAGTCCCTTGTGAACATGTAGGCATTACTAATAGATATGATATGCCTTGGAGGAGGCTGGCATGCACAGCATTGTGTATTAAAGTCCCTTGTGAACATGTAGGCATTACTAATAGATGGTATATGCCTTGGAGGAGGCTGGTATGCACAGCATTGTGTATTAAAGTCCCTTGTGAACATGTAGGCATTACTAATAGATAGGATATGCCTTGGAGGAGGCTGGTATGCACAGCATTGTGTATTAAAGTCCCTTGTGAACATGTAGGCATTACTAATAGATAGGATATGCCTTGGAGGAGGCTGGTATGCACAGCATTGTGTATTAAAGTCCCTTGTGAACATGTAGGCATTACTAATAGATAGGATATGCCTTGGAGGAGGCTGGTATGCACAGCGTTGTGTATTAAAGTCCCTTGTGAACATGTAGGCATTACTAATAGATAGTATATGCCTTGGAGGAGGCTGGTATGCACAGCGTTGTGTATTAAAGTCCCTTGTGAACATGTAGGCATTACTAATAGATAGGATATGCCTTGGAGGAGGCTGGTATGCACAGCGTTGTGTATTAAAGTCCCTTGTGAACATGTAGGCATTACTAATAGATAGGATATGCCTTGGAACAGGCTGGCATGCACAGCGTTGTGTATTAAAGTCCCTTGTGAACATGTAGGCATTACTAATAGATAGGATATGCCTTGGAGGAGGCTGGTATGCACAGCGTTGTGTATTAAAGTCCCTTGTGAACATGTAGGCATTACTAATAGATAGGATATGCCTTGGAACAGGCTGGTATGCACAGCATTGTGTATTAAAGTCCCTTGTGAACATGTAGGCAATACTAATAGATAGGATATGCCTTGGAGGAGGCTGGTATGCACAGCGTTGTGTATTAAAGTCCCTTGTGAACATGTAGGCATTACTAATAGATAGGATATGCCTTGGAACAGGCTGGTATGCACAGCGTTGTGTATTAAAGTCCCCTGTGAACATGTAGGCATTACTAATAGATAGGATATGCCTTGGAACAGGCTGGTATGCACAGCGTTGTGTATTAAAGTCCCTTGTGAACATGTAGGCATTACTAATAGATAGGATATGCCTTGGAGGAGGCTGGTATGCACAGCATTGTGTATTAAAGTCCCTTGTGAACATGTAGGCATTACTAATAGATAGGATATGCCTTGGAACAGGCTGGTATGCACAGCGTTGTGTATTAAAGTCCCTTGTGAACATGTAGGCATTACTAATAGATAGGATATGCCTTGGAGGAGGCTGGTATGCACAGCGTTGTGTATTAAAGTCCCTTGTGAACATGTAGGCATTACTAATAGATAGGATATGCCTTGGAGGAGGCTGGTATGCACAGCATTGTGTATTAAAGTCCCTTGTGAACATGTAGGCATTACTAATAGATAGTATATGCCTTGGAGGAGGCTGGTATGCACAGCATTGTGTATTAAAGTCCCTTGTGAACATGTAGGCATTACTAATAGATAGGATATGCCTTGGAGGAGGCTGGTATGCACAGCATTGTGTATTAAAGTCCCTTGTGAACATGTAGGCATTACTAATAGATAGGATATGCCTTGGAACAGGCTGGTATGCACAGCATTGTGTATTAAAGTCCCTTGTGAACATGTAGGCATTACTAATAGATAGGATATGCCTTGGAGGAGGCTGGTATGCACAGCGTTGTGTATTAAAGTCCCTTGTGAACATGTAGGCATTACTAATAGATAGGATATGCCTTGGAGGAGGCTGGTATGCACAGCGTTGTGTATTAAAGTCCCTTGTGAACATGTAGGCATTACTAATAGATAGGATATGCCTTGGAGGAGGCTGGTATGCACAGCATTGTGTATTAAAGTCCCTTGTGAACATGTAGGCATTACTAATAGATGGTATATGCCTTGGAGGAGGCTGGTATGCACAGCATTGTGTATTAAAGTCCCTTGTGAACATGTAGGCATTACTAATAGATAGTATATGCCTTGGAGGAGGCTGGCATGCACAGCGTTGTGTATTAAAGTCCCTTGTTATTCATATAAATGGCATACAGTGCAAATGACACCCTCAGGATGGCTTGCAGTTCACAAGCAATGCATCATCTGCATATGAGCAGATCCCAGTGGCATAAAGTACAGTTGAGTAAAATCTTACCTTAACGGTAGATGTCCTTGCCTTCACCACTGCAGTATTCATAACTTATAGTATTCCCTGCCATGGAAGCCCAACATGCGGCCAGTCTACCAAAGCCTACCATTGCTTTAAGGTACGCTGACTGTCACCTACACTCCTCGTGTAGCATAGGGCATAAAGGTGACGTTTAGGTGTACCATCCTCAGAACTGATTGCCCTCAGTAGGAACAGCAGTCCAAGAAAAACCAAGGAGAACCTGCACATCCAGGAAGGAAAGAATAGGGGTGATGGAGGGAGGGGGTGAATACTGCAGCGGTGAAGACAAGGACATCTAACATTACAGTAAGGTTTTACACAACTGTACTATGTCCTTATATTCACCACTGCAGTATTAATTACTGATGGGAGAGTGCCAAAGCTCAAGAAGAAACTTGGGAGGAGGAAACAGCAGTAGAGCCCCCTAAGAAGCCATGAAGAATGGCGTTAGGAAAACCAGCTCTAGCTCTGGAGATACCATCCAGCTTGTAGTGTTTGATAAAAGTATGCACAGAAGTCCAGGTAGCTGCTTCAAGAATAGAATTAGTGTCTGAACCCTTGAAAAAAAGCACCAGAAGCAGCCACAGCTCTAGTAGAATGAGCCTTTACAGAAGGAAGGCTCTCACCATGAAAAGTGTAACAGAAAGAAACAGCCTTTGAAATCCAAGTAGAAATAGTTTGCTTAGAAACAGCTAATCCTAAAGACCTAAGATGAAAGGAAAAAAAAAAAACTGATCAGATTTTCTGATAGCTTTAGTCTTATTCAAATAAAATCTGAGCTATCTATACACGTCTAAGGTATGCAGCACCCTCTCACTCACAGATTGCGGAGGGGGTAAAAAAGTAGGCAAATTAATAGACTGATCATCACAATTAGTGGCAGTCAGACCACAGCCTAGTGATAGGCTGAGATTATGAATACTGGCCTGTCTTCCACAGCAGGATTGTGATAGTGAGGAAAGGAGTGCATTCAGACAGCAGTTGCAGGACCTACTGAATAAACAGGCCAATATGAATAACAGATGACTTGA
Organism: Protopterus annectens; assembly: GCF_019279795.1. Taxonomy (NCBI): domain Eukaryota; kingdom Metazoa; phylum Chordata; order Ceratodontiformes; family Protopteridae; genus Protopterus; species Protopterus annectens. Next base: position 84,971,557 of record NC_056748.1, on the reverse strand, counting down.
ACGCACATATCAGTCCAAACAGAATGGGATACTACCTGGGTCCACATGAATGGGGCAGCAGAAATAAAGAATGAGAGGCCTTTCTAGACTTCTCTCTGGCAAATCACTTGTTAGCAGCAAACACATGGTTCAGAAAGACAGAGAGTCACAAGATCACATCCAAGAGTGGCCAACTTGCAACTCAGGTAAAGTTCCTCCTAGTGAGGAAAGGGCACGAGCATAGAATCAGGGATTGCAAAGTCATCCCCGGTGAAACAGCTGGTCCACAGCATAAAGCACTGGTTGCCACAACCAGCTGCAAGCAGTGGTCAGTGAAGACTCTAAAGTCAAAATAGACCAGACTGAAGACCTGGAAGCTGACTGGAAAGAAAGCACAACAGTTCAAGGAATTACTCAGAGCTCTACCACCTCAAGAAGAAGAGGAGGTAGGTGAAACTGAAGAAGAATGGCAGCACCTTAAAACAGCATGTGTGAGGATGACAGAACAGGTATGAGGCTGAGCCAGGTATGGAAGTAAGGTACATAAGGAAAGCTGGTGGTAGAATGCAAAAGTCCAGGAAGTCATCAAAAGAAAGGAGTGCAGGAAAAAGTGGGAGACAGAAAAGATGAACCAGGCTAGGAAGGAATATTGGTTGGCTAACAAAGAGGCTAAAAAGGAGTTGCATTAGCAAAGAACAAGGCATCAGAGGCACTCTAGCAGCTTCTGGAAAGTAACTCAGTAGGTGGTGCAAAGACACTGTATCAGATTGCAAGGCAAAGACAGAAAGATAAAGATAGTCAGACACCCTTCATATAGGTTGCCAGCAACAACCTGCTTACAAGTCCACAGGACATCAAATGCAGATGGAAGGAGAACTTCCAGCAGTTTCTGAATGAAGGAAATCCCACAGAAGTTGTACTGCCCCAGAAACAGCATAAACAGTCTGCCACTCAACCAAAGCCCCTAAGGCAAAACGGCATGCCCAACACACTAGTCACAGGTGACTCGATAGTGAGGCACACTGACGTCCCACTCACTAGGTTGAATAAGGAGAAAGTAACAGTCAGCTGCCTGTCAGGCACCAGGATCTGCCACATAATGCATGCACTCAGGTCCCTCAAAAATAGGTACAAATATGACTCTGTCATTCTACATGTGGGTGTGAATGACCTGAGATGTACCTCCCTGTACTACATGAAAGGAGACATGGAGGTGCTCTTGGATTATGTAGCCCAGGTGGGTATGACCCTAGCCCTGAGCAGCATCCTACCATCACCCAAAATGATACCACAGTACAAGCAGAAAATGATTGAGTTCAACAATTGGCTACATTTCTGGTGTCATTCTAAGGGGATCCAGGATCTGTCTGTCTGGGATGACATGATTGACAGACCTCGATGCTTTGCCAGAGATGGCCTGAATCTGTCACCCCTGGGATTCTGGATACTGGCCAAGGCTCTTGCCACCTCTATAGTGCCTTTTTTAGGCAGTGTTCCAAAGACCAAATTACCGCCGTAACAGCTGCTCAATGCTAGAAGTCTAAATCTCAAAATGCACTCACTTGAAGCACGTCTTAAAATGGAGAACATTGACATTTGTACTGTAACAGAGACCTGGTTCAAGGCAGCAGAAAGCACCCCTGCACTACCAGGCTATAACTCAGTCCACTCCTTTTGGCACCAGAACTTGGACCGAAGCTCCAAAGGTGGTGGTGTTTCCATTTTCATAAAGGATGCACACCCCTCCAGCCTGGTAGCCCAACATGATGCATCTGAGATACTTCAGGTACAGCTAACATTAGGTAAGACAGCGGTTCAGATCATAGCCTGCAATAGGTCTCCAACTATGTCCCAAGACTCACGCTCCACGTTCCTAAGCACCCTGGAGAATATTAGGCTCCAACCTAACACTCTCATACTGGGCGACTTCAACTACCCCTCATTAACTGGGAAAACTACTCATGTACCAACACACTTGCCCAATGCTTTCTGGAATTCATTAATTCCAATGCTCTGGACCAGTTCGTTCTTACCTCCACTAGAGGTAGCAACATCCTTGACATGGTCATTACTAACATAGGCGACCATTGCTCTACACCAATAGTCAACTCCTCCCTGGTTAGATCTGACCACAAATTAATCACCTTGGAAATCCACATCCCTTTCAAACCCCCCCCCCCCATAAAGGTAACCACCATGAAAAACTTCTCCAAAGCTAACTTTGGGCTCCTAAAAACAGAGGTGGCTAAATTTATGGCACCCATGCAAATGGAGAATAGTTGCATGATTGCTGACTCATAAACCAATGCACTGTATGAATACGTACACAAATGCATGGCTCTCACCATACCCAATAGAACCAAGACACTCTCCTCAAAAAAATGGAAGCCAATCTGGTGGTCTCCTGCCATAAACAAACTCTACAACAGAAGGAGGAATCTGATGCGGAATAAGGCAAATTCCCAAGACTGGAAAAACTCCCTTATCAGCCTCAACAAAAGGTTGAAATCCCTCATCAAATCCTCTAAAGCTAGCTATGAAAACAGAATTGCAGCAGATAGTAAAGACAACCACAAGGCCTTCTATAGTTATGTAAAGAATCTCCACGGCAATACCCAGATTTGGTCTGAGCTACTGCACGATGGTACCTCCTATACTGAGCCAACAGATATTGCCAATATACTGGCCAACAGATTCAGTGCTAACTTTACCCCTCTTTCCCCACCAAAGGACCAATCACAATACCAGTAGATTGCCAGGCAGATAGTATTACTGCCGCACAGGTTAAAACAGCACTGTCCAAGGCCCAGAACACTGCTTCTATGGGACCTGACAATAACCCTGGCTGTGTTCTACATGACCTACAGAGTGAACTGGCACCTCACCTGTGTGCCCTGTTCAATCACAGCCTCACCTCAAGCTTTGTCCCTACCGAATGGCGCACTGCTACACTCATCCCTTTCCACAAAGGAGGAGCGACTACAGACACCAGGAATTATCTCCCAATTAGCCTGATGAGCCTGATATCCAAAGCTATGGAATGCATCATCATGGACCTAATAAACAAGGACATAGGGAATCTCCAAACTCTGGATCCTACCCAGTTTGTTTTTGTGAAGGGTAGATCATGCCTGCTCAACTTGGTCGACTTCTTTGAGTCAGTCACCAGAGCTGTGGTTCATACAGCCTACCTTGATCTAGCCAAGGCCTTTGATACCATTCCCCACTCAGGAATCACAGAAAAACTCGCTAAGCTAGGCATCAACCCCTATATCACTAGGTGGCTTGCAAACTGGCTCACAGGTAGAACCCATAGTGTGAAAGTAGCAGACTCCAAGTCAGACTGCTGACCAGTCATGAGTGGAGTCCCGCAGGGTTCGGTCCTGGGTCCTCTCCTGTTTGCATCTACTTCTCGGAAGTCCAGGCTAACACAGAGGGACTCTGGCTGACCAAGTTTGCTGACAATTGCAAGCTGGGAGCCATTATTAACTCCTCAAGTGATGTAGACATCCTACAGAAAGCTCTCACTGAGACCAACGACTGGTGTCAAAACCATGGCCTTAAGCTTAATGCCAAAAAATGCATCGTCATTCCCTTTGGGAAAAACTCAGTTCCCACTAATTACCACATTGATGTTAGCCCACTGAACACTGAAGGCATTATAAGAGATCTGGGGACACAGGTTGACAGCAACCTCTCCTTCGCCCACCACATTGCTACTGTGGTCAGAAAGTCCTTCTATATTGCACATCTCATTACCAAGGGTTTTACATCCAGGAAGAAAGAGGTCATCATCTCTCTCTACTCTTCCCTCATTAGGCCAATCATCAAGTATAATGCCCCATTTGGCATGTACCTCACTAGACACATGCAACAGCTGGAAAGGCCACCAAAGTATCTCACAAAGAGGATCCTAGGCCTTAAACACATGCCCTACATGGACAGACTCAAAAAACTCCAGCTTTTCTCTATCTCATGTCATCTATTAAGAGGCAATCTCTGCTTGACTTTCAAAGTAATGTCTGACCCAGCCCTGTTAGAAGTGTTACACCTAAAGAAATACCAATCCCTCTGCACCACATGCTCCAGGGACCTCAACCTCATTATCACAATCAACAGAACATTACATTACATGTCAAGCAGAGCACCTCACTGGCCCTTTTCAAGAGAAATCTTGATGAGTGGATAGGAAATAGAAAGTTCACCCTGGGGATTACTCCAGTGGCTCTACTTGATAGAGGCACCAGGAACTAATGATGGCATGATGCCAGGGTACTTCTGTGAGCTGGGCTTGTAAAGGCTCCAGGGCCATTGGTCTAGTACACACCTATGAACCTATGTGTACTGATATGCCCTCTTCCACTGTTTCCATAATCTATCCAAAGATAGACAGGCTCTCCACTTAATGAATCTGGGCTGGCTTGGATCATATCCTTGATTATTAATTCCAGATTGATCCTTTCCATAGCCTTACAGATTAGTCAGGTCAGGTTTATGACTTTACAATTATCTAAGTCAGTTGATGCCCCACCTTTCTGCAAGTGAATGACTGTTTCTGTATTCCATTTTTCTGGCAAAAAGCCTGTTTGGAAGCTTATACTGAATATTCTCCGTAGGGGGTCTGACAAGTCCCATTTCAGGCTGACTAGTATGCAGCATGGAATGATATCTGGTCTCATTAAAGTAATGCTTTTGGCCTTGGATAGTACCTTGAGGATGTACTCTTGGGAGATCTGAGAGAAAGGTGCAGATGTGTGTATGTAAGCTAGGAATACAGGAGGGGAGGGGATGAATGGTTTGAATTTCTCACTACACAGATAACAGTAAATCTCAAGCTGCTGTCATAATCTCCTTATGTAGGTGGGGGGTCAGGGAAAGTTTGATTACTTGTTTCTGCATTTGTTTATTTACATATTTATTTTGTTAACTGCATAAAGTAAAGTAGTCCTCATAAATGACCAGTTTAGATTGCTCAGTCAAACAGTCGGCTTTTAGTACATGGGAGGAAACAACAGTACCACAAGAAAGCCCATTAGAAGAACTTGTAAAACTCTACACAGACTATGAGCAGAGGTCAGAAAAGAACCCTCTAGCCCCGGAGGCAGATCTGACCCCTGAGCCACTCTGCTCTCTGCACCTTTCTTACCAAGGCTTTTGCATTCAATGTTAACATGTTCCTGTCCAAGCCCTGAGAGTAAGCCAATACACTAAGGTATCACTCCACTGATATGTTGGAATAGAAAGCTAAGTGGCCTAGAAGTCAGAATTAGAATTGTAGCAGGAAAAGGGTGTTAATATATATTTTTTTCATATTGATTAATTGTACAACAACTTCTTTTTCTTCTTCTTCTTTCAGCTTTTTCCCGGTTAGGGGTTGCCACAGTGGATCATCTGTCTGCTCATGATTGGCAGTGCAGTTTTATGGTGTCGAATTGCCAGCCTGGCACCCAACCTTCCACAGAAGGCACACACACACACACCTAGGGTCAGTTTAGAGTGTCCAATCCACCTACTGCATGTCTTTGGGATGTGGGAGGAAACTGGAGCACCCGGAGGAAACCCACATGACCACAGAGAAGACATGCAGACTCCACACAGAAGGCGTTTTGCATTTGTTTACTGGGAAAGTCCAACTGGGTTGATGTCTCATTCATTTTCAGTGGAGACCCGGGGAGAAAAGCTCCACAGAATTATGAAATAAAAAAGAAAAAGTTTAACAATTGTCACAGTAGCAAATAAAAAAGAAAAAAAAAAGAAAAAGAAATTATGTCTTGCCGTAACATTCCATCTGTGTTGTCGATCTTCTCTAATCCTTGACTGTGGGCTCTGTTCCGAGCCTTGGAACCAACACGGCAGTTTATTTTAGCTCACACCTCCCAAATCTTGAGCCAGGCTTTTACCAGTAATGCTCCTTTCAAAGTTTCCTCAGATTGAATTTGCCTAAATTAGTGGCAGACATATAGGTAATAATAATAAGAGACCAGATATGTGTCCATAATAAGAAACCAGTCCTCAAGAAATTCGATCCACTAAGAAGCTCAGGATGGAGGATGGCAGAACAGGATGTCAAGGATTAGTGAAGATCGACAACACAGATAGAACGTTATGGTAGGACATAACTTTTTTATCTGATGTTGTCAATCTTCACCTAATCCTTGACTGTCAGAGTTCCCAGCTACCTGAATCTTGGGAGGTCTCACAGAAGAATATTCCTAAGTACCATCGAACAGAAAAATGCCCATCCCCTGGAGACCTGACCAAGTTTGTAATGAGTAATAAAGGTATGAGGTAAAGCACAAGTAGCTGCTGCACAAATGTCATCTAAAGAAGCTGTGGAATGAAAAACTGCAGAGGTTGCCACCACTCTAGTTGAATGAGCTTTGGCAAGGCATGAAGGATGGAGCCAGATAGTGGGACTTTCCTCAGCAAGTTCCTTCCCAGTGGCTTCCGCTATTACCATGGCGTCAATGGGTATGCCTTTAGACCAGTGTTGTTTGTTGTTAGGGACTAAGAAGATGCGATCAGGCCTTTTGGGGATAGGCTCGATGGAAGCATCTTCCACTCCCGGTGAGTTCATAGGTTCATAGATTAGTACTAAGCTAACTGCCCTTGTGAGCCACTTTAAGCCTAGCCAATTATCCCTTGTGAGCCTCAAACCCTGCACCTTGTATTTGTAAGGCAAACACCTTAACCATTAGGCCACCCTCTTATCAGATGATAAGTTTATAGAGATCATCAGGGGGCAGAGAGATCCAAGAAGTAGATGGTTGGGCTCAGAATCCCTCCAGGCATACTGACTCCTCAGAAGAAGGCTGGAGGGTAGACCAGCCACCCCTTTGTTTCAGGATTTCCAGGATGTCCCTGAAGGAAACATCATCAAGGGGTGACCTGGGGGAACCTTCCCCCTCATCGAAGTCAATATCTTCAGTGAAAGACTCATCTCGGGAGTCTAAGTGCTTCTTCTTGCACTTTTTTATTGCAGGTACTTCCTCGGGATGATGCTTAGGGAAGTATCCGAAGAAGAAAACACCAAGGTGGGTTTTTCCTAGAGGGTTTCTGCCCTCTGTCCTGGGAATGAGACTAATGTTAGCTCTGGTTGAGGGGATGTGGAGATTTGTCCCAACAGGGATGGCAGCAACTGTGCATCCCCCAATGGACAAGGCCGCCTTCTCTAAGATTTGAAAGGCCTGCCCTCCCCCCATAGATGGATGGGAGCTCAGAACTGAAAAAGACTCCTTCGGAACCAAGGTCCCAAACTGCACGAAGGAGGTGACCCCTGAATCCAAAGCCTGGGTCGATCCTACATAAGCCAAAGCACCAAGGGCGATGGATGACTCCGAAGCTAAAGAAGCCGATCCATGCACCTCGGACCAGACCAAAGAGTTTCATCTCTGGGAGACCTCCAGTGCTGAAGGGCCAGAGGAACTCAAGGCTGCTCTCTGTACCAGAGACGAAGTTGTTACCGGAACCGAGACAGTTGATACCAGGAGGGCTGGAACCAAGGGCTCCAAAGTCTCAACTGGAGTTGGAGGAGGAATAGGTGGAGTCATAGCAGGAGCAGTTCTGATGCCAGACTGGCTAGGAACTGAAGATGATCCCCTCATCATGAGAAGCTGATCCACCAGTCTCATGATGTCAGTCTCAAGAGTTACTCTTAGTGGATCAAACTAGTGCCGTCGATGGAGACCTAGGGGGCCTTACATTGACAGAAGGGCTGGGAAGTCTGTCTTTATGTGGATCAATAGAGGGTGTGTATTTGGACCTTGGTACTGAAATAAATTGTGGCTGCTCTGGTACTGATTTGCCTGTCAGAGCCGAGGAAGGCAATGTCATCTCTAAAGATTTCAATGGTTTTAAGTCAAGTTCTATCTTCAGTGCTGAGGAAGTGGTCAGTACCAAAGAATGCTTTGAAAGCTTCTTTGTTGGTTCTGAAATGCTTGCAGCCAAAGAACAGCATTTTCTAGATGAAGGTGATGATGATGAAGATGAATTGGCTTCTATCCTCAACACAGAAAACGCCTATTCAAAGTCACTATTTAAATGGCCTTTCAAAATAAGTTTATTTTTACATTCCGTAAGAGTTCTCATAGAAAAGGCATGATATATAGAGCAATTCTCCTGCAAATGAACTTTTCCAAGACAATAGACACATAAGGTATGTGTGTCTGAATTTGGCATCTTGCCCTGACACTTAAGACGCCTCTTAAAGCCCGAGGTGCTTATGGATGATTTAACTGGCGACTCCGAAACAGAGATAGATGGAGAAGAAAAAATACCAACTATGGTAAGCAGAATAACCCTAAAAGGGTAAGAAAGTTAGTACCAACAGTGGTACTTTGACAGAAAAACTACCAGCGGTAGACAGTAATAAAGGCACTCACAAACATGGGAAACAGATACGAGAGGAGCAGGTAATAAAGAAATACACTAGAAGAAGGAAATAAAAGTAAATAACAGTAAAAAACTTACTGAATATGAAAGCAAGGATTGAGAGCCATTGAATGTGTCTGACACTCGATATGGCAAATGAGGTCTGAGGTAATTTGACAGGATCATTATGGGTAAAAGCCTGGCTCGAGAGTTTGGGAGGCACGAGCTGTTATAAGCAGCCGAGTCAGTTCCAAGGCTTGGAACCAAGCTCACAGTCAAGGATTACATGAAGACTGATAACATCATAGGTTCATAGGTGTTTATTAGGCTAATGACCACAAGAGCCTTTTTATGCCTAGCCATGCATCCCAAATCTCTGACAAGTTCTGATACCCTTGATAAGTGTAAGCATGGACCTGGGAGATGAACCATTTACAGGTTATCTGTTTGCATCAGAGACATAGGTGCCAAACCAGGGATGGATTTCTGGTTTCCCATCCAATTGTCCAAGTTGCACTTGAACTGTATGAGGGAGGAACTCTGCTTCACATGGATGGGGAGCCTGTTCCATAGACAGGGTAGTCTCTGGGATACATACCTATCTCTCCAGCAGGTCCTATTTATATCATAGGCAAGGTTTATGTCTTTTGAACGGGTAATTCTGGTATTGTTTGTTTTGTGGAGATGCAGGAGGTCCATCAGAGTGAGGTCTGACAATGCCCTGTATGCCAAGCATAGATCTCCCCTCAAAAGCCTGTAGGTGACAGAATACAGGGATAGGGCCTTGAGGCAGTCTGCATAGGACATAGTATTTAAGCCATGTATTCTTTTAGTGAGGAACCTCTGTGGACATTCCAGTTGTTGGATATGCCTGGTTAGGTACATACTAAGGGCAGGCATTGTACTCAATGAAATGTCTGATGAATACTGAATACAGTAGAACAATGACTTCCTTGGACATAGATGCCATGCCTTTGTTTACAAGTTGCGCAACATAGAATGATTTCCTCACCACTCTAGACACATGATGATCAAAGGCTAGATTACTATCTATGTGTGTCCCTAAGTCCCTGACTACTGAGTCAACTCTAAGGGGTGTGTTGTCAGTATGATAGTTACCAGAGATGGATGACTTCCCAAAGGATATTATTATGCATTTATTGGCATTTAGTTTTAGTCCATGACTCTGACACTGGTTGTTTGTCTGTGTCAGCCCCTCCTGGAGAACATTGGTGTCAGTGTGAGATTCAATGGCAGCTACTAATTTGCAATCATCTGCAAATATAGTGAGCCACAGACCATTGACATTGGCCTTGACTTCTGAGAAGTAAATGCCAAAAAGGAGCGGTCCAAGGACTGATCCCTGAGGGGACTCCACTTCTGACTGTCCTCTTTGTAGAGGTGGACTCCCCAATTCTAACTTCCTGGGTCCTGCTGTGAGCCAGTTGGCTATCCACCGAGTGACATACGGGTTTGTACCTAAGCTCTTGAGTTTGTCAACAATGGCCAAGCTGTGTATTGCGTCAAATGCCTTGGCCAGGTCAAGGTAGGCAGTATGAACGATTTTGCCCTCATCCCTTGTTCTGGTGACCTTCTCAAAGAAGTCCACCAGGTTGAGTAGGCATGATCTGCCCTTGACAAAGCCAAACTGGGTTGAGGCCAGTTTCTGGAGGTTTAATATGTCTCTATTGATCATCTCCATGATAATTCTTTCCATGGCTTTACATATAAGACTAGTGAGACTTCTGGGTCTGTACTTTCCAGGGTCTGTAGATGGCCCACCTTTGTGCAGAGGGATGACTGTTGCCTTTCTTCATTCATGAGACACAAAGCCTGTTTGGAGGCTACAGTTAAATAGTAATTCCAGAGGCCCTGATAGGTCATGTTTCATGCTATTTAGAAGGCACCCTGGGATACAGTCTGGGCCCACTGATGCCGTGTTATTTGTCTTAGCGAGAGCATTAAGGACCTGTTCCCTAGTGATAGTAGGGGGTTATATTTGATGATATTTCCTGAGGGAAGGTTGTGGGGGAGAGAGGAGTAAAGTTGAAGTTGAATTTATCAGCCAGGAGGTTTGCTATATCTTCTGGCTCAGTATAGGTGACTCCATTTACCATGAGCTCTGCACACAATTGTGTATTGTCTTTGAGGTTGTGACATAGCTAAAGAATGCTTTGCGGTTGTCCTTGGCCTGGGAGGCCAAACTTACCTCAAATTTGGCATTTGGTAGACTTTATTTGTCCTTTGAGTTGTTTGGTTAGTTTGATGAGAGTGTGTTTATCCTGCTGGGTGCTGCACCTCCTAATTTTTGCCATGATTTTCTTCCTCCTGTTATACATCTGATTGATTTTGTGATTCCACCAGGGTGGCTTGTTTTTTGTGTTTGTTCTGTACTTCTTCCTGGTGGGTACAGCTGCCTCTCTGCAGCTGTTAACATGCTTGTACAGGGTTTCTGTGAACAGTTCTGCATACGCAGAAGTGTTTGCAGGGTTTATAGGGTCTTGAAATTTTGAAAGGTTCTCACTTAATTGCAGGAGGCTAGCTTTAGAATAGTTCCTGAATATTCCCAGTTTAGCTGTGGGTCCAGGTTTTATTTTTACTTCAAAGGAGACCGTTTTGTGGTCTGACCTTACCAGGGAAGGCATTACAGTAGGGGGTGTGCAGCACTCTCCCATATTAGTGAGAACCAGATCCAGTATGGTTGCACCCCTGGTTGGTGTATTGACTATCTGGTCCAAGGAGTTTGTGTTTACAAAATCCAGGAATCTCTGTGCATGTACGTTTGATGTTGTATAGAATTCCCGGTTAATAGTGGGATAATTAAAGTTGCCCATGAATATGGTATTGGTTGGATGGTTAGTGTTTCTGATAAGTTTAAATACATGGTATGTGTTTCCTGGGTCATAGAGGGAGATCTATAGCTTGCAAGGAAGTGGTATTGGGTTTTACCTATGGTGATTTGAACATGGAGCAGCTCAAGTGCATTGTCCTGTTTGACCAGCCTTGAAGCATATTTATTTTTGATGTAAATAGACACACCTCCACCTTTAGTCCCTGCCTGTGAAGTAGCTGCTCTAAATGTGTGGAAGACATTATAACCATGGCTTTAAACCACATCCCAGAGACTGCACAGACATCAGCATTCTCTAGGGTAAAGAGAGCTTCCAGGGAGTGGAGTTTTTTTTTTAGGTTCCAAGCATTGAGCAGTAATACCTTTATATTTTCTTGGTTTTGATTTGCTATGTCAGAAGTTCTTTTTGGTTTGGCATTGCCTAAAAAAGGCACTATGGGGGAAAACAATGTTTTAGCAAATATTCGAAAGCCTAGAGGGGAGAGGTGCAAACCATCCCTGGCAAAGCAGCATGGTCTGTTGACCGTCTCCTTCCATGCTGACAAATGTTGCACCCCTTTAGAATGACACCAAAAACTAAGCCAATTATTGAAGTCAATCATCTTTTGTTCATTTTGTGGCATCATCCTTGAAGAAGGTAAAATGCTGCTCAGTGCTAGGTTAATTGCCAGCCTGAGACACATATTCTCAGAGCTCTATTATGTCTCTTCATATAGTCTAGGGAGGTACATCTCAGGTCATTTACTCCCACATGGTCTATGAGTGATTTATATTGGTAACTGTGATCCAATGACCTGAGTCCATGCATAATGTGATGGATCCAAGCCCCTAATAAGCAACTGACCGTAACTTTCTCCTTACTCAGCCTGGTGAGAGGGACATCAGTGTGTCTCATGATGGAGTCTCCACTGACTAGAATGTTGGATTGTGTGGTGACTTGCCTTATAGGCTTAGAGGTAGAGGCTCCATGAGATATAGCTCTATGTATTGATGTGGGTGTTGTTTTGAAAGAATGTATTTGAGGCTGCTGAGGGTATGTCTTATGTGTCTTTTGTCTAGGAAGTCTTGTGGTTTAGGAAGGTTACATGTAAGTGCCTCAGTATATGTGGGTCTATATGTCTGCTTTGAATTGTACGTGGTGGGTGCAGCACGTGTACTACTGACAACCTTATTGACATTAGGAGTACTTTTATGTGAGAGCTTTGACTCCAGTGACATTGTGTAGATACATATCTCACATACAGTATCAGTTTGTTTGAGAATTAACTGGTTGTCAGTTAACATGGGACAATTTACAGTTTACAGTGATAAAGATTTAGCAGCATCATTTTGAAGTTAGTTACAGACAGGAATAAAAGTGATGCAGAGATTGTTCCATAGTAAAGGAGTTATAATATGACATTAACAGGGGTAAGTTTACAGAGGCAGAAAAGAAAAAAAGCTGTACATATAGAGGGCAGCCAGTACAAGCAGAGATAAGAAAAATGAAAATATGGAAGTATTATTGTAGCAGGGAAACATTTTAAAGCGATAGGAAGGGAGAGAGTTTAGCATGGCTTAGTGACAGTTGTTGATTAGGCCAGGTGTTCTTTAGGTGTGGTTTGGGGCAACTGTTGTTTAGGCTAGGTGTTGTTTAGGTGTGGTTTGGGGCAGGCGTTGTTTAGGCCAGGTGTTGTCTAGGTGTGGTTTAGGTGTTGTCCAGGTGTTGTTTAGGTGTGGTTTGGGGCAGGTGTTGTTTAGGTGTGGTTTAGGTGTTGTTCATGTGTTGTTTAGGTGTGGTTTGGGGCAGGTGTTGTTTATGTGTTGTTTAGGCCAGGTGTTGTATAGGTGTGGTTTGGGGCAGGCGTTGTTTAGGTTTGGTTTAGGTGTTCAGGTGTTGTTTAGGTGTGGTTTTGGGCAGATGTTGTTTAGGTGTTGTTTAGGCCAGGTGTTGTTTAGGTGTGGTTTGGGGCAGGTGTTGTTTAGGTGTGGTTTAGGTGTTGGCCAGGTGTTGTTTAGGTGTGGTTAAGCAGTATTTTGAATTTGGATGAGTTGGTTGTGTTGAGTATATTCTGAGGCATGGCATTCCAAGATTTAGATATTTTGTTGGACTACAGGGGGTCACCATGGCTATTATTGGCTTTAGTTTCTTTCAGTAGGAGTTTCTGGTAGGATCTTAGTGGTCTACAGCTGGTGTGGGGTTGAACTAGCTTGCTAAGATCTGGGCACTTGTCTGGACGGTGCAAGATGGATTGTGCTAGGGCTAGCTGGTTAAAGGACAGTAGACTGGGAAGTTCCAACCATTTAAGCTGCTGTAGTGCTAAGCAGTGATGTACTTGGAGGACTCACATTTTCTTAGATTTGTAAATACTGGTGAGGCACATAAGAGGTTGGAGAGTAAATGTGTTCTAGAGATGACAAGTGCAAAGTGTTGTCAAATTTAAGGTCATTGTCCAGTGTGACCCCAAGAAGCTTAGTGTGATTTACTGGTTCAATTAAAGTATTATTTGAAGACTAGATAGTAAAAGGAGGACACTGGTCTGTTTTTTTTTTTTTTTTTTTTTTTGCTACTGGAGAGGAGCTTAAGCTTTATTTTGTTAGGGCTGAGAATAAGTTGACAGTCTGAAAGGAATTGCTCAATATCTAGGAAGCATTGTTGAGTTTTTTCAGGAGTTCAGGAAGGTAGGGAGTTGAGTATATGAGGGAGGAATCGTTAGCATATTGGATTATGGTTACATGTTGAATGGCTGAACAGAATTTGTTTGTAAAAATGTAGAAAAGGACTGGCCCAAGAGCTAAACCTTGAGGTACACCCATGGATACAGGTAATAAAATTGAAAATTAATTTTGCCACTTAGCCTGGAAGTCAGTTAGATAGCTAGCAAATCAAGAAAGGGCAGATTGGGAAAGGTTTAAGGAAGCTAGCTCATTGATAAGTTTTTGATGTGAATATATCAAATGTCTTTGACTTGTCAAGAAAGATGGATGAGAAAAGTAGGCCATTGTTTCTATGCTGGCTGACTGAGTTAGTAAAACTAACTAGAGTTGAAGTACTCTGTTTTGGTCGAAAATGTTGGGATATGGACAAGAGGTTGTGTTTAGGAGATAGTCAAGTAGTTGTGAATGTATGCATTTTTCCAGTATTTTTGCTGTGGGTGAGAGAATAGCAATTGCCTATTACCTGATTAATTGATACATAGATAATCTAAGCTAATGTAAGTTTGTAGGTCAAATGCATATTCTTATTAAAATTTTATCAAAACGTATCTGCCTTAATTTTATCAGTACTGTCATAGGTTCATAGAGGATTACTAGAGTAATAGCAGTAAGAGGTCTTTTTACGCCTGGCCATGTATTTCCATATGTATATAACATGAGCAATTACTTAGGGCGTACAGTTATGTTTATGTGACACAGCATCTACAAGCTGCCAGTAGGGGGATAAGTGCCAGTCCAGAGGTAAATTTGTGATTTCCCATCCATTGGTCCAGGTTAAGTTTGAATAGAGTGAGAGATGAACTCTGCTTCATATGGATGGGTACTCTGTTCCAGAGTAGGCCTAGCCTCTGAGACACTTATCTGTCCCTCCAACATGTTATGTTTATGTTGCAAACAAGGTTTAGGTCCTTGGCTTGGGCATTTATAATGCTGATAGCCTTGCAGATGTACAGCAAGTCCCTCAGTACTGGATCAGACGATGCCTTGTAAGCAAGGCATAGATCATGTCTCAGTAGTCTGTAGGAGATTGAGTATAAAGATAAGGCTTTAATGTTGTCTGCATATTCCATTTTGTTTATGGTTTGTATTCTTTTTGTAAAGAGTCTCTGTGGGCAGTCCACTTATTGCATAATCCTAGTAAGGTACATACTGACGGGAGCATAGTACTGAGGGCTTGGTCTAATGAGGGCCGAGTACACCTTTGGACCCGGATGTTATACCCTTGCTAATAAGTTGTGAAATACAGAATGATTTCCACACAGTAGTAGACACATGGTGGTCAGATAGTGACTTCATATGTTAAGCATTTTATTCTATAAAAATGTAATTTTTAAAACTAATCTTTTCTGTGATAATTATGAGATAAAGTAATAGAAGTACACCAAAGGGGAGTCCAAAGTGAGAAAGGCATCCCCAGGCGCATCTAAAAAAAATTGTTGTAAGTCATGTTACCATCTGAGTTTCTAAGATATTTAAGGCTGTCAGAAAATTAATACTCAGTGATAAATTATACATTTGTGTGTTTTAACTTTCTACAGGCTAAATCTTCAGAAGATATGGGCCATTGGCTTGGTCTCCTTTTGGCAGAATCTGGCTCAAAGACTGACCCAGAAGAATTTGAGTATGATTATGTCGATGCTGACAAAATTTCATGCATAGTGACCGCTGCTAAGAACTCTTTCTTGTAAGTAATATAATAATTTTTACAGCAAATTAAAATATGTAAAATCATAACTGTGTAATTCATGCATTAAAGGAATCACACGATTAATAGATTTGTATTAAAGCACAGCAGGTATGTTCACACATTTATCCTAGAAACTCTAAATAATGCAACATAATTAAAGGGGCGATGCAACAAACAGTATTCGTATGTAATTTGCAAAGGGTTAATAATAGTGACAAGGCAAATGTTTTTCCAATGGACTAATGCAGTGTATGTTGGCTTCATTTATATTATATGTACACATACACAAGTGGGATTTCCAAAACTTCTTACAAAGGTGTACTAGAAAGGTTCTGGAGTAATTAAAAGTGCCACTGTCAGTCAATCATTCAGGAGTGCTGCAAAGGCTTCTCTGAGAAGGGACCCCTGAAAGCCTTGGTTTTGTGTACCGCCTTGGGCAATGTCCATTGTAAGAGTTTCCCTCTCTGCCTTGGGGAGCTCTTTTGCCAGAAGTGTCAGATGCAGAGCCCTGGGATTTATGAAACCACATTCTCTTACCTTCTTTCTGTTTTCCTAGAGGATGTCCTTTGAGGGTTAGAGGATTTAGGATGTCCTTTGAGGGTTAGAGGATTTAGGATGTCCTTTGAGGGTTAGAGGATTTAGGATGTCCTTCGAGGGTCAGAGGGTTCAATCCCTGTGGCAGATAAGTATTCTTCATCCTTCTCATTCCTTAAAATAGTCTCTTTCACTTTGGGGTCAAACAAGGTTGACCCATCATGTGTGGCATTGAAGAAGCACATATTAAAATGTGCCAAATATTTAAGTGCTCTCACCAAACCAGTAGACAAGGCGTAGACATACTTCCCAAACCTGTCCAATGCATGTGACTCTCTGTGGATGGACAGATGAACTTTCTCCTGCAAGATCCTTCTTAGTGGCTGCCTCCACTACCATAGAATTGACCGTAGGACCCTTGCTCCAATGGAGTCAGTCTTTGGATGCAACTAAAAACTTGCCCGGCTTCTTGAGTATAGCTTAAACTTGTGTGGTTCCTTCCATGCCCAGGAGGTGATCAAGTCAATCATCTTGTCAACTGGGGGGTGGGGGGACCACACAAGAAGTAGATGGGCTAGAACAGAAAGCTTCAAAAAAAACAGATTCCTGCAGAGAAGGCCTGACAGATGGAACAAGCAACCTCAAGATAATCTGGCCCAAGGCAGAAAATGCATTTCTCATGTGCGTCCGAATTAGGTAATTTATGTGAAGAAGCCACACACTTTTTAAACCTGGAGGGCTTACCAGCCATCCTGTTCAGCCAAAAATAGAAGGTAGAAGGGAGAGAAAAAAGTGAAGAAAAGATAGTCTATAAGGCCAAAACACTCTATTCAATTTCAAGATAGAATCTACAACGGAATAAAATACTACTTTTTTAAGTTTATATAAGTAAAAGTTAAAGGTAAATGAAGAAGAACCTGTAGTGTAAAAGCTAACGGAGAGAGAGAGAAAAGATATGGTACTTACCTAATCAAATATCTTAAACTACTCCTGAGCACCAAAAACCCTGTCAAGTGCTGATGGTGGCAAACAAGATCTGAGGTGGCTCATTCCTTACACAAGGGATTGTGGGTAGAGGAGCAGTATGAGCACCAGATCCAAAGCTTGAGGATGGCCGAGGCTGCCTCCAAGACTGGATCCAAACCCCATATATTCAGCAATGGGTGGAAAATATATTATTAGATCTGATTTGTAACAACATAATTATTAATTATTATTATTACTATTGTTGTTAATTGACAAAGATCTCTGGTAATATGCAGTTTAAAAGTGGAGGCATTTCTAAGCTGTCTACCAATAGAAAACCAATTATTATCTCGAGTGTCACTGTTAGGTCAAACCTTCTACGTGCTTACCTGGTTTGTGGTCACATGTAATCAACATATTTTACTACAGCCTCACTTCCAATAAGCCACATTACAACACCCACCAATGTCAATGAGCATAAGTGCTTTACACACCTCCTGTCATCATACATCTTTGGCAAGTCCACACATTAAACATCAACACAAAATGCATTTGTAACATAGCATTGGCATGCACATTACAGCATACACAGAGAAGCATTAAGCTCATAACATATTGTTAACGTCACACCACCCCATTGTTTTGTTGTTTGTATGTAAATAGTATGAAGTCATTGGACTATAGATTTCTGTGTGCATTATGAGGTGTTTCATGGGACTCTATTCCTGATGATGTTCATGGCACTGATGAGTTACATGTGTAGTTGCTACTTCTACATGATCATATGGAATGTTTAAAGCATTTATGATCCTCAGACTTTACTGGATGTTAAAATGGGGTTATGAGAAGCCCTACTGTAATAAGATGGGCATGTGACAATATACCAGGTAGGTACATAGAGAATATGACCTAACAGTGAGAATCTGAGATAACAATTGGTTTTCCATTCGTACAGAGTTTAGGGATAGCAGTATCTTAATTTGCATATTACCCACAATTGTTTGTCACAAATTTGTCTGATAATGTAATTTTTCCAAATTAGAATCATCTATTCCCAAATTAATGATATATAATTGCAATTTTGTATACCTTCCACATGCTACACATTTATAAAGAGCAGCCACCACATGTCTAATGCATAGTTAAGATAAGTACCAATATTGTTAACTTGGTAATTTCTTAATTGATTTTGTGTATTTTATTTATTTATTTATGTATTTATTGCATTTGTTGACCGTGAAAGTCCACTGGGTCTAGGATGAGCTCATTTTCAGTGGAGGCCTGGGGAGAAAAGCTCCACAATATTACATACAAAGACAAATTAAAAATATTTTGATGCACAGAAAAATTAGATACAATGTTGCAAATATGAAGAAAATGAACACAGAAGGTATCACCACAGGAAAAACACGCCTCTGTTGTAAAAATCCAGAAATCTCTTTTATTCAATAAAAAGTAAGCGCTTTCACGTAGTAAACACTACGCTTCTTCAGACATAAAATGCAATAAGAACAACCCTAGTTATATACAAATTTTGGCGCTCAAATCAAACCAATCATTCAATTATTCACTTAAAAAAATTCCTAATGATTGCTTAGAGAAATCAAGTGTATTTAAATTAAAGGTACATATAGAAATGTAAAAATGTAAAACGTTCACATTTGTAACTGTATTTATACATCATAATGCGATCATTTTATAATCCATTTTTGTACCTGAAATTCTTAAATAATATGCATATAAAAATGGTTATTTAAATAAATGCAATAACCACATTATATTTCATAATATTATATAAGCAATCATACATATAGCTTTAGAAGCTGGATAGGTCAGCTGTATGTCTTTTAGAACGCTAAATGCGCGCTTAACGCTGCAATATAGTAAAAAGAAACCTCATATAAAAAACTAGATGACAACCTTTATAAACCTTATATTGCACTCTTCTCTTTGTATATCAGGTCGCTAGATAACTGCCAAACTGATCATAAAACATAAACATTGTGCATAGGCAGAAAGAAAGAGGGGTGCTGTAAAATGCTTAACAGCAAGCTATATCATGTCAAACAGTCACATGATATAAACAATCGTACTCATATTCAAACAAATTCCACGGACACATAAACAGAGTCTGGCTACAATGTTATATTATTCATAGTTGATGGCAAACAATATAACTATTTTTAAAACTTTGATTTGTAGATAGCAAAAACCTTCAATGTAAGTCCACAAAAATTAAAGCATCTAATTATAGCGGCATGTTACAAGCCTATGGAACCTGGTTAATCAAATCAAACAAACCATTAAAAGAATATGAATCATACTTATTATTTTAACTATATTTCATGTACAATTTTACACCAACTCTAAGAATAACTGAGGCTAATTCATTTATAACAGTGAACTTATAAAATATGTATATTTGAAAATGATATAAGATAAATCCCTTACGATATAAAGTAATTATAAAAACATGTGAAAAATGAATAAATTCAACTATAAAAATGTGGGTGTAACTACTGTACAAAGTAAAAAACGTAAAATGGGGGGAAGAATATGTAGACAAAACATGAACAAGTGTGAACTATATTATGAGCTATAAAATATATTAAATGTTATAACTTTCTATTGTCAAGAATGGGTTTAATAGACACATATTGGTTGCGTCCTGGATTATCATGTGCTCTCAGTTTCAAAATCCATCTCAGCTCTATGTTGGCCAGATGATTCATCCTATCTCCCCCTCTGGGGTTAGGTATAACAATTTGCAGAGTTCTAAAACTAAACTTATGATCATTATGTATTAGAACATGCTTAGCTAAAGCATTCAATTCATTACCTTTTCTTATATCGTACAAATGATTATATACCCTGTCTCTTAATCTGCGTTTGGTTAATCCTACATAAAATGCAGGGCAATCATTGCAGGTTGCTAAATAAATTAAATTTGTACTTTCACAATTAGAACTAAAGGTAGGTTTGAAAACATATAGACCATTGGGGTGTATAAAATTCTGTATATTAGAGATATAAGGACACATGTGACAATGGCCACAAGGATAAACTCCAAATCGGGTACTTCTATTATTAGTGGTTTTGAAATTCCTTTCAACGCATAATATCTGTTTCAGGTTATCACAGTTCTTGAAAGTGAAGCTAGGATAATCCCCTGTTAACAGACGAGTATCATTATCCATAGTAAGTACGTTCCAGTTCTTTTGGATAATCTTTTTCAATGCCTGCACATCACTAGTGTATCTCAAGGTGTAAGTAATCTTATTTCTATAACAAGATGTCTTAGAGGTATCCATAAAGGGTAACCAAAAAGCAGGTACCTTAACTGGGCTTCTTTCTGACTCTTTTTTATATACTATCTGAAGTTTACAGCAGTTAACCATTTTGCTATCATAGCCTCTTTCAAGAAAAAGAGACGTCATATGGCTGACTTCTGTTAACAATGTATCATGAACCTTACAAATTTTAGTTAGGCGGGTAAATTGACCCCTAACTATCCCTGAAAAAACATGCCTCGGATGCATGCTATCAAAACTTAACAATGCATTTTTCCATGTTGGTTTCCTATAAAGGGAAGAAAAAACCTTACCTTGTTTGGATAAATTAAGAGTTAAATCCAAAAAATGAATGATCTCATGTGACATTTCTGTGGTAAAACATAAGAAATTTGTGGTGGATTCTAAATACAATAGAAAATTTTCAAACTCTGTCTTGGTACCCTCCCATATAATAAGTACATCGTCCACAAATCTCCTGAACAATTTAATTTTCTTATATGTGGGATGGTTGAATAAAAAACATTCTTCCCAATAATGGACTACCAAATTGGCATAGGTGTTCGCGCAGGGGGTGCCCATGGCAACCCCCCATTTTTGTAAGTAGTATCTATTTCTAAACATGAAAACATTGTTGCTTAAGACCAAGCCTAACAATTGATTCACTAATATCTGTCTGCTATTACTAAAATTAGTAGATTTCACCATAATCTCTCTTATGGCTTGTAAGCCATATTCATTGGGTATGGATGTAAATAAATTCTTTACATCCATTGTAATCAGTAAATACTCAGAGGCATCTTTACTTAAATTTAGGCTTTCCAAGTCTCCTATAAGTTGATAAGAGTCTTTAAGAATGGTAGATATGTTGTTAACAAGTGGTCTAAGTAAATATTCAATAAAAGAAGAAACAGTTGAGGTAGCCCATCTTTCACCTGAGACAATAGGTCTCATAGGTAATGGCATGACATTTTTATGTATTTTGAGTAAACCTTTTATTATAGGTATTATGGGAAATTCAATGAAAAAGTAGTCATGGGTTTCTTTACTTATTTGGCCAAACATCAATAAATCATATAGGTCATCATGTATATTCTTGATAATTTTGTCTATTGCATCTGAGGTAACAACCTGATAAGTAGTATCATCTGCCAAAAGTGAATACATGTTGTCATCATAATCTATTGAGTTCAAGATGACCACGTCCCCTCCTTTATCTGCAGATTTTATTGTGATGTTTTTGTTACTTTTAAGTCTATTCAAAGAATCTCGTTCATGCTGAGTTAAGTTAAAATACTTATTCCGTTTAACATTATTAGAGAAAAGTTCATAGAAATCTAGTTCACATAATTTCATAAAACAATCCACATGAGGTAGAATAGGGGGTAAAAAGCTACTTTTATTCTTGAATGGGCAGATATTATTAGTAACCTGTAATTCATTCTTATCCTTAAAGAAAACCTTCAGTGATATAATACGACAAAATAACCTTAAGTCTATTAATGTATCACTCAAAGTGCTGGCCTGAGAAGGAATGAAACTCAGGCCTCTATTCAGTAAAGAAATATCTGAAGCATGAAGAGCAATGTCAGAAAAGTTATAAACTAGGTTGTTCAGTTCCTTGTTTTTCTCATGTTGCCATATTTTTCTCCTGACATCTTTCTCTTGCGAGGTCCTCTGCTGTTGGACCGGCCTCTCAACTTGGGTTGTTGCTTTACTGGGAAAGGTAAAAAACGTATGTTGTCAGTAGAGGAGTCCTTTGGTCTTGCTCCTGAAGTAATTTCTGAAAAAATTCTCCTGTTGGCTAACTGATTGGGAGGGGGAGTATCATCTAATGCAGAATGGTTGCTAATAATAGCGTTAGTCAAAGATGGAAGTGATTGCTCAAACCGTGTAGAAGGATTGGAAGAAGAAGAAACAGACATGTTAGTTGCTTGTGCAGCTTCTATAACTGTGCTGGCATTAACAGACGAGACTGTTTCTCTATTCATAATAGTGGTCACATCATTAGAAGCAACATGTTGTGTCCTTGGCCAAACAAAAATTTGGCCTGATGCAAAGTCATTAAAATCTCTAAGTAGTTTACGTTGCTTAGTCTGTTTTAGTCTCTCACTAAACAAGTTAACCTGTGTCCATATACTTTCCAATCTCTTGACGCAATGTTCATTATTGAAACATTCACTTAAATCTTTCTGTAACCGATCAACTTTGCTCCTCAAATCAGCTTCTAAAGGAGCAAAATATTCCAACAAAAGTTTCATGTAACTGAAGCCAAGTTCAATATTTAAGTCTTGCCACTTTCTTAATAAGATAGGATGGCTTTCGCCATAAGTAAGCATACAAAAAATTCGCATCCCTCTAGGGACGATGTGAAAATGAAGACTGGCTTCCATGTGCTGTCTCTGCCAAGCATAGCATTGCAGTTTAAAAAGGTCATCTTGCAATTCTTTACATAGTTTATTAAAGTCTAACAAGCTCTCACCATTAATCGGAGGTTGTGTAGGAGCTTGGTTGTTGGTCAATTCCAGAGCCAATAAAGGGTTCTCATCCTGATGCAGGAGTATTCCTCAAGCGGGTAATCCAGCCCTCGTCTCCGGTCGAAAATCAAGTTCTATATCAGTCTGCTCCATGTGTCAAACCAGCTGCAGCAAAACAGGATCAAAGCAAAAAAGCAAAAACCGCAGCTGATGTATAAAGAACCTTCTGTACAACCAAGTACAAAAATGAAGAAAACGAACACAGAAGGTATCACCACAGGAAAAACACGCCTCTGTTGTAAAAATCCAGAAATCTCTTTTATTCAATAAAAAGTAAGCGCTTTCACGTAGTAAACACTACGCTTCTTCAGACATAAAATACAGTAAGAACAACCCTAGTTATATACAAATTTTGGCGCTCAAATCAAACCAATCATTCAATTATTCACTTAAAAAAATTCCTTATGATTGCTTAGAGAAATCAAGTGTATTTAAATTAAAGGTACATATAGAAATGTAAAAATGTAAAATGTTCACATTTGTAACTGTATTTATAGATCATAATGCGATCATTTTATAATCCATTTTTGTACCTGAAATTCTTAAATAATATGCATATAAAAATGGTTATTTAAATAAATGCAATAACCACATTATATTTCATAATATTATATAAGCAATCATACATATAGCTTTAGAAGCTGGATAGGTCAGCTGTATGTCTTTTAGAACGCTAAATGCATGCTTAACGCTGCAATATAGTAAAAAGAAACCTCATATAAAAAACTAGATGACAACCTTTATAAACCTTATATTGCACTCTTCTCTTTGTATATCAGGTCGCTAGATAACTGCCAAACTGATCATAAAACATAAACATTGTGCATAGGCAGAAAGAAAGAGGGGTGCTGTAAAACGCTTAACAGCAGCTATATCATGTCAAACAGTCACATGATATAAACAATCGTACTCATATTCAAACAAATTCCATGGACACATAAACAGAGTCTGGCTACAATGTTATATTATTCATAATTGATGGTAAACAATATAATGATATTTTTGCATTTTTGCACCTGAAGTTCTCAAGCAATATGCATATAAAAATGGTTATTCAAATGAATGCAATAACCACATTATATTTAATTTTTCATAATGTTATATAAGCAGTCATACGCATAGCTTTAAAAAGCTGAATGAATCAGCTGTATGTCTTTTAGAACGCTAAATGCGCACATAACGCTACAATAAAGTAAAATAAACCTCATATAATGAACTAGATGACAATCGTTACGAACCTAATCTTGCACTCTCCTCTTTATGTATCAGATCGCTAGATGACTACCGAATTGGTAATAAAACATAGTCATTGTACATAAGCAAAAAAAAGAGGGGTGCTGTGAATCGCTCAGCAGCAAACCATATCATGTCAAACAGTCACATGATGTAAACAATCGGACACATATTCAAACAGACTCCACGTGCATATAGAACAGAATCTGACTAC
The DNA here is from genome assembly GCF_019279795.1 of Protopterus annectens. Lineage (NCBI taxonomy): Eukaryota > Metazoa > Chordata > Ceratodontiformes > Protopteridae > Protopterus > Protopterus annectens. The sequence continues at coordinate 84,947,199 of NC_056748.1, read as the reverse complement.
AGTGTTATATTATTCATAGTTGATGGTAAACAATATAACTATTTTTAAAACTTTGATTTGTAGTCAGCAAAAACCTTCAATGTAAGTCCACAATGTCCACCAATGTCAATGAGCATAAGTGCTTTACACACCTCCTGTCATCATACATCTTTGGCAAGTCCACACATTAAACATCAACACAAAATGCATTTGTAACATAGCATTGGCATGCACATTACAGCATACACAGAGAAGCATTAAGCTCATAACATATTGTTAACGTCACACCACCCCAGTGCCCCACTGTATTGTTTTGTTGTTTGTATGTAAATAGTATGAAGTCATTGGACTATAGATTTCTGTGTGCATTATGAGGTGTTTCATGGGACTCTATTCCTGATGATGTTCATGGCACTGATGAGTTACATGTGTAGTTGCTACATGATCATATGGAATGTTTAAAGAATTTATGATCCTCAGACTTTACTGGATGTTAAAACGGGGTTTATGAGAAGCCCTACTGTAATAAGATGGGCATGTGACAATATACCAGGTAGGTACATAGAGAATATGACCTAACAGTGAGAATCTGAGATAACAATTGGTTTTCCATTCGTATAGAGTTTAAGGATAGCAGTATCTTAATTTGCATATTACCCACAATTGTTTGTTACAAATCTGTCTGATAATGTAATTTTTCCAAATTAGAATCATCTATTCCCAAATTAATGATATATAATTGCAATTTTGTATACCTTCCACATGCTACACATTTATAAAGAGCAGCCACCACATGTCTAATGCATAGTTAAGATAAGTACCAATATTGTTAACTTGGTAATTTCTTAATTGATTTTGTGTATTTTATTTATTTATTTATGTATTTATTGCATTTGTTGACCGTGAAAGTCCACTGGGTCTAGGATGAGTTCATTTTCAGTGGAGGCCTGGGGAGAAAAGCTCCACAATATTACATACAAAGACAAATTAAAAACATTTTGATACACAGAAAAATTAGATACAATGTTGCAAAAATAAAAAAAACACATATAACAATGATGTCATTACATTAATTAAAAACGAAAGTCTTAATCTGTTAGAGAAAGAAAAGGATTAATACATCGGATGGAATAATAAGGGAAGTTACTAACGCTATCATTAGTTACAATATATTTACAGCTCACACAATTGTCATATGGAAAGGTCCCAAACTTACTCATCTTAGAATTAATTTTAGTTGTGTTATAAGAAAAATCTTTATAACATAAGCACTTCCTAAGGTTAGGACAATTCCTGTATGCAAAGCTAGGTTTTGACCCAATAATGGCTTTAAGCTGTGGCATACTCTCAGGAATGCCCCAGTTTTTTGATATGATGTTTTTTACTCTATTCATCCTCATACTGTAAGTTAAAGTATACCTTAAGTAATTTTGTTCTCTTCTCTGTCCTGAAATATTAGAATACATGTTCTTTGCACCAAAATAAGGTATTGCTGAACCGCTCCTATCTCTCAGAACTTCCAACTTTACCCATTCCAGGAATTCACTGTCATAACCTCTTTCTTTAAGTTCTTTAACCATTTCATCCATCGGTTCAACACTTACCTCATCACTGTATTCAGTCTACTTACTCTTAGCAGCTGACTTCTAGCTGTACCTCTAAATATACGGGGGGCATGCATACTATGTTGATGCGTATACCTGTTCGCTTGAGTGCCCTTATGTATAGATGTGCTGATGTTCTCATTGACTTAGCTAATTTCATATCCAAAAAGCAAATCTCAGTGGCAGAAAGGGTAGGAATAGAGTTAAAAACATTGTATCAAAAAAAACTGGGGCATTCCTGAGAGTATGCCAGAGCCTAAAGCCATTATTGGGCCAAAACCTAGCTTTGCATACAGAAATTGTCCTAACCTTAGGAAGCATTTAATGTTATAAAGATTTTTCTTGTAACACAAATTAATCCTAAGATGAGTAAGTTTGGGATCTTTCCATGTTACAATTGTGTGAGTTGTAAATATATTATAACTAATGATAGCTTTATACAGCCAAAATCTAGTAAGAAATTTAGCTTCAAAATTTGTGCCACTTGTAACACCATAAATATTGTTTCATTAGCTACATGCACTGTCTGTCCTGCATTTTATGTAGGCAAAAGCACACATAGCTTAAAGATCATATAACTGAACACAAAATACGAATATGTGTTATGACCAATGCTTTAACTAAACACATTTTAGAAAAAGGAAGGAACCATGAGTTTAAATTCAGGGTGATACAAATTGTTTCAAAGAGTATAAGAGGTGGAGACCTGAATAATAAATTAGAGGTATCTGAATATAATTGGATTACACAGCTGCTAGCTGACTCTGAACCAGGAATTAATGCAAAAGTTAGCATAAAACCTATATTGAAAAGGAAACAGGATATTTTACATTAGTGGTTTATTAGTATTTTATATGTACTTTAAATTTATTTTTCACATGCATTTCTTGCATGTAATTTTAAATGTTTTTATATATGTTTTTATTTTTTATTTCGGTCTATGTGTACTTGTTTGCACGTTTTTAATGCATTTATCTTTGCTTGTGATGTGCTAGCTCTTTAAGAATTTTCTTGGTTGTTTCATGTGATTTTGTTAATTAACTATATATTGAAGTCACTGTGCTAATTGTACTCTTTTGTTATCATACTGAAGAAGGGTAGCCATTCCTGAAAGCTTTGTGAACATTGTGGAATATTAAAGACTTCTACTTTCTTGAGTGTTTCCAGTGTCTGTATATATCTATTGTATTTGTGCTGTGGTTTTTGCAGACCTGGTTTACCTTCATGTTGGTCTTTTTTCTGTTATTACTCATAATTCTTTCCCCAGGTAGCTCCCATAGGTACCTGGGCTGCATAAATGAAAAGTTTTTTTTTTTTATTGCTGTGATTACTGATATGACTACTGTTGCTTTCCTAAAGTTATATATCATTGTCCCTTCAATTTAGTGGTGCCATTGAAGCTTCTTTGGTGTGCAAGCACTTCCTGCTTACATATTTAAGCAAAGAAATCTGGCTTCTGATTATCTCTACAACAGAAACGTTAAGAACTGTTTTGGTTAATCTGTGGCTTGTGCTAGTAAATTAGTGCAGTAGGTGGTGGCCTGGTCTAGTTGAGCTGGGAAATACATAAGGAAGCTGGAATAATAGTTGTTTTATTGGTCAGAGGGCTTAGAAGCCAGTTTTATGGGTTTTAAGTGCCTGTATAAATTCTTTGCACAGTGGTAGTTACTAGTGACTTGTAAAGACTACAGACATAGAAACCACATTTTCCCAGTAAAACCACCAGCAAAACTGGGCCAGTAATTTTCTGATTGAGTTGCACAGAGCAGGTAGTCTGTGTATTGAGGAATACAGCCCCCTGAATTTAGTATTATATAGCCAAGCATAATCTCCCACCCCAAAATCATCCTTAGTCAGCCCGCTAATAACCCCCCCCTGCAGTGCATTCTGGTAGCCCATCTAGTAAAGACGTTGGACATCGACATGCACTTTTCTCATTTCTCCACCACTAGTTTACTGGATATGGTTATACTGAGATAATGTAACAATTGTTTAATGTTCACCGACAACCACTTAATCCTCAAAGAAAAAAATTACTGTATGTGAGAGATGTATATGTAAAATGCCTCTGGAGGCAAAACGCTTGTGTACAGTCATAATAACAATCTGGTTGTCAGAAACACACACACTACACCCACAACACATAGTACACAGCCCACACAGAGACCTACTTATGCTGAGGCATTTAGGTGCAATCTTCCTAAACCCCAAAGACCTCCTACACATTCCGCCTTCAAAAAGATATCCTCAGTAAACCCAAAAACACTCAACAAAAACACCACCTAATACTGCAATTACAGTCAGACCCAGTGGTACCTCAACCGTCACGCCCATAAGGCCAGTACACTACCCAGGTCCATAGTCATAGGGCACTCCATTGTATGACCTACTGATGTCCCACTCACCAGGCTGAATAAGGAGAAAGTAATAGTCAATTACTTATCAGGGTCCAGAATCTGCTAAGTTACGCATGCACTCAGGTCACTGCATCACAGGTACTACATGACTCAGTCATAGCCCATGTGGGTGTGCATGACCTAAGATGTTCCTCCCTAGACTACATGAAGAGAGACATTATGGAGCTCTCAGATTATTTGTCACAGGCTGGTGTGCCTAGCATTGAGCAGCATTGTACCTTCACCAAGGATGATGCCACAATACAAACAGAAGATGATTGAATTTAATAATTAGCTTAGTTTTTGGTTTCATCCTAGAGGGATATATTTGTCAGTGCAGGAAGTCATGCTCCTTTAGGCTTTCAAATACTGGTTAAAATATTGTCCTTCCCCAGTAAATCCTATTTAGGTAATTCCAAATAGACAAACCTTCCAATGTAGCAAAATCTACTAAGGATATCTAAAAGTTTTACTGCTCAGTGCTAGGAGTCTAAACCTTCCAAGTTCTCCTCACTTTGGAGAAGGTAGACATCTGTGCAGTTACCAATATGTGTTTTAAAGCCACAGAGAGCACCCCAGCAGTGCAAAGATTCAGTGCCTTCTATACACTTAGATCTCAGCAAGAGACAGTGACTAAAGGTGGAATTGCCTCAATCTATATCAATAACAAGCATATCTCTAGGTCGGTTAAACAGGATAATACACTGGATTTCCTCCACATCCAGATTACCATAGGCAAAGTCCCATATCATATCCTAGCAAGCTATAGGTCACTCCCTTTGCCCCATGAAACCCATGGCGCATACTTACACCTGTTGGAGACAGTCAACATTCAGCCAAATACCACATCCATTGGGGACTTTAATTATCCCAGTATACACTAAGAACCCTACACAACCCCAAACTTTCAGGCTCAGACATTTATAGATTTTGTAAGGACAAACACTCTGTACTAGAGGTACAAACATATTGGACATGGTACTCACAAATATGGGAGAACTCTTCATGCCCCCCCCCCCCCATGTCATGTCCTCTCTAGTAAGGTCAGACTATAAAGCAGTCTCCTTCAGACTAAGAATCAAGTCTGTAACCTCAGCAAATCTCGTAACAGTTAAAAAGTAGTCCAAGGCAAACTACCTTTTATTAAGTGATAACTTGTTAAAATTTCAAACCTTTCCAAACCAAGAAAACACAACAGCCTATGTGGAATTATTTACAAAGGCTCTGTACAACAGTGTCAGTGACTGCAGTAAGGCTGCTATGTCTACCAGAAGTAAGCCCAGAAAATACTCAAAAAACAAACCACCCTGGTGGAATCCAAAATTAAACAGGTTTTATAACAAGAGAAAAAAATGATAGCTAAAATTAGGATGTGTAATACCAAAAAAGATAAAAAAAACATTCTTATGAAGCTGAATAGACAACCAAGAGGACTAAGTCCAACAAAGCAAATTTTGAGGTAAAGATAGTCTCCCAGGCCAAGGACAACCTTTTTTAGCTACATTCAAAACTTCAAAGCAGCACATAACAGTCTGTTGAACTGTTGGCAGATGGAACGACATTCATGGAACTGGGAGATATAGCACATCTGGCTGACAAACTCAGCTCTAACTTTTACCCTCTTCACCCCCAGCCCCCAGGAAATACCATCTAACATAACCCCTCCAACTATCTGTAGGGAGCAGGTCTTAGATGCACTCTCTAAGGCCAAGAATACAGCTTCAATGGGCCCTGATAATATCCCAGGAAGCCTTCTAAATAGCCTACTGTATGACCTATCAGTGCCACTGGAATTACTATTCAGTCATAGCCTCTGCACAGGCTTCATGTCACGTGACTGGAGAACTGTAATGATCATCCAGTTCACATCAAACAGAGCCCCTGTATGACTCTGTTTAAGCGTAGCCTGGATGACTGATAGGAAACTGTAAATTCCTGCTGGGAATTTCACCTGTGACCATCCTAGATATGGGCAGTCATTGCTAATTAAGATCTTAAGTTTAGGCAAGATCCTTTATAGGTTCATAGGTTCATACTAGGCTATCTGCCCGAGGGCATTTACAAGCCTAGCCCATAGTTTTGTGGCTTACGCCACCCCTTTAGTATGGGGAACTATACCCATTATTTTGCTGTGCCTCTGTTGAGCAGTGACACTGAGGTAATCCCTGGGGTATATCTGCGATCTCCCATCCATTGGTCAAGATTTCCATGATAATGCTTGCATGACCTTATATATGAGACTAGTTAGGGTAATGGGTCTGCAGGTTCCGGGATCCATTGATGGTCCACATTTGTGCAGAGGGATAGGTTCATAGTTTCATAGGTGGTTACTAGGCTATTGACCCAAAGGTCTTTATAAGCCTAGCTGTGTGTACTCAATATAATACTAGAGAAATCTGAGATACATGCCTGCCCCTCCAATGTCTACTGAACCTAGTAGACTCCTTTGAGAATGTCTCCAAGGCAATGGATGAGAGAAAATGGCCCATACTGCCTACCTTGTCCTAGGCAGGGCATTTGATACAATACCTAGTTCAGCCATTGAAAACAAACACAAAGAATTAAGCACCAGGGACGTCTGAGGAAGTCATCGTGCCCTGGATTCCACCAGGGTGGTTTGTTTTTTGAGTATTTTCTGGGCTTACTTCTGGTAGACACAGATTTCTCTAGTATTATATTGAGTACACACAGCTAGGCTTATAAAGACCTTTGGGTCAATAGCCTAGTAACCACCTATGAAACTATGAACCTATCCCTCTGCACAAATGTGGACCATCAATGGATCCCGGAACCTGCAGACCCATTACCCTAACTAGTCTCATATATAAGGTCATGCAAGCATTATCATGGAAATGATAAACAATGATATAGCAGACATTCAGATGCTAAACCCAACACAGTTTTCTTTTGTCAAAGGCAGATAATGTCTACTGAACCTAGTAGACTCCTTTGAGAATGTCTCCAAGGCAATGGATGAGAGAAAATGGCCCATACTGCCTACCTTGTCCTAGGCAGGGCATTTGATACAATACCTAGTTCAGCCATTGAAAACAAACACAAAGAATTAAGCATAAAACCCTACGTTATGCACAGAATAGCCAGCTGGCACATAAACAGGACCCAGGAAGTTAGAATTGAAGGCACCACCTCTACAAAGAGGCCAGTCACCAGTGCAGTCCCCAGTTCTTTATGCTGTGTCCTTTCCTCTTTGCCATCTATTTTTTGGAAGTCAAGACTAATGCCAAGGGCCTTTACTTGCCAAGTTTGCAGATTATTACAAGGTAGGAGCAATCATAGAACCCCGCCAAGAAACTAACATCTTACTGGAAAGTCTAATACAGACAAATGATTTGGTGCCAAAGCAATGGCTTAACACTCAATACCAAGAAATGCATAATAGTACCTTTTGGGAAAACAACCCTAAACATAGACATGGTAGGCAGGGATTTGAGTACTCACATAGATAGTAACCTGGCTTTCAGCTAACATATGTCTAAGAATGTAAGAAAATCATTCTATGTCATTCAACTTATAACAAAGGGCATAGCATCTACGTCTGAGGAAGTCATCGTGCCCTGTACTCAGCCCTCATTAGAGCCAACATTGAGTTTAATGCCCACTTCAGTATGTGTCTGACATGGCACATGCAAGAACTGGAATGTCCACAGTGACTTCCCACAAAAAGAATACAAGGCATAAACACAATGTCCTCTGCAGGTCGCTTCAAAGCTCCATCTCTATTCTTGCAGATTGCTGAGAAGTGATTTATACCTGCAACAAAAGGCATCCTTGGAGCCTGCTTTAATGACCCATTAGCATATCCACAAAATGAACAGCACCAGAACTATTAGATCTAAGCATTTAAATGCTGCTTACAATTTAAATAGAACAAGTTGGAGGGGCAGGCATGTATCTCAGAGAGTCCCCATTCTGTGCAATAAGATTTCCATCCATGAGAAGCAGAGCCTTTCCTTAACCCTATTCAAGAGCAACTTGGACCAACAAGTGGATGGGAAAAAAGAAATACACCCCTAGTCATCTGACACATATGTCTCTGATGGATAGAGGTAGCTATTAAATCATGCCCTAATATACACCTCTTAAAATAATCTCTAACACTTGTGGGATAGATTTGGGTTACATTTGTAGGATTATAAAACCTCCAGTGGTCATCAGCCTGGTATACCTTTGAACCTATAAATCTTTCTACCCTTCATTTATTGATACTGTATGTATATAATAGTAAATGGTTCATCCTTGAGTTCTAATATTGATACCCTACCTACAAATTCAAATCATTAGCAATCATCAGGTAACCTTCCTAGAAATTCACATCAATATCACTCATCAGATACCCTTCACACAAAGTCATATCATTAGCACTCATCAGATCCCCTTCCTACAAATTCACATCATTACCACTCATCAGATACCCTTCCTACAAATTCACATCATCAGTACTCATCAGATACCCTTCCTACAAATTCACGTCATTAGCACACATCATATGCCCCTCCTACAAAGTCACTATATTAGCACTCATTGGATACCCTTCCTACAAACTTACATCATTAGCACTCATCAGATTCCCTTCCTAAAAACTCACGTCATTAGCACTCATCAGATACCCTTCCTACAAATTCCATTCAGTAGCACTTATCAGATACCCTTCCTACAAAGTCACATCATTAGCACTCATCAGATATCCTTCCTACAAATTCCATTCAGTAGCACTTATCAGATACCCTTCCTACAAATTCACTTCATTAGCACTCATCAGATACCCTTCCTACCAATTCACATCAATAGCACTCATCAGATACCCTTCCTACAAATCCACATCATTAGCACTCATCAGATACCCTTCCAACAAATTCACATCATTAGCACTCATCAGATACCTTCCTTACAAATTAACATCAATAGCACTCATCAGATGCCCTTCCTACAAATTCACGTCATTAGCACTCATCAGATATCCTTCCTACAAATTCAGTTCATTACCACGCATCAGATACCCTTCCTACAAATTCACTTCATTAGCACTCATCAGATACCCTTCCTACAAATTCACATCAATAGCACTCATCAGACACCCTTCGTTCAAATCCAGTTCATTAGCACTCATCATATACCCTTCCAAAAAATTCAGTTCATTAGCACTCATTAGATACTCTTCCTACAGATTCAAATCACTAGCACTCATCAGATACCCTTCCTAAAAACTCACGTAATTAGCAATCATCAGATACCCTTCCTGCAAATTCACATCATTAGCACTCATCAACCTTTCCTACAAAGTCACATCATTAGCACTCATCAGATACCCTTCCTACAAATTCCCATTATTAGCACTCAGCAGATACCCTTCCTACAAAGTCACATCAATAACACTCATTAGATACCCTTCCTACAAAGTCACGTCATTAGCACTCATCAGATACCCTTCCAACAAATCCAGTTCATTAGGAGTCATCAGATACCCTTCCTACAAATTCAGTTCATTAGCACTCATCAGATCGCCTTCCTACAAATTCACATCATTAGCAGCACTACTCAGATACCCTTCCTACAAACTGAGTTAATTAGCACTCATCAGATACCCTTCCTACAAAGCCAGTTCATTAGCACTCATCAGATACTCTTTTTACAAATTCACGTCATTAGCACTCATCAGATACCCTTCCTACAAACTCATGTCATTAGCTCTCATCAGATACACTTCCTACAAACTGAGTTCATTAGCACTCATCAGATACCCTTCCTACAAAGCCAGTTCATTAGCACTCATCAGATACCCTTTTTACAAATTCACATCATTAGCACTCATCAGATACCCTTCCTACAAACTCATATCATTAGCTCTCATCAGATACACTTCCTACAAATTCTCGTCATTGGCACTCATCAGATACCCTTCCTACAAAGTCACATCATTAGCACTCATCAGATACCCTTTCTACAAATTCACATCATTAACACCCATCAGATACCCTTTCTACAAATTCAGTTCATTAGCACACATCAGGCACCCTTCCTACAAATACATGTCATTAGCACTCATTAGATACCCTTCCTACAAATTAACATCCTTAGCACTCATCAGATATCCTTCCTACAAATTCCATTCAGTAGCACTCATCAGATACCCTTCCTACAAAGTCACATCATTAGCATTCAGCAGATACCCTTCCTAGAAATTCACATCATTAGCACTCATCAGATATCCTTCCTACAAATTCCATTCAGTAGCATTCATCAGATACCCTTCCTACAAGTTCACATCATTAGCACTCATCAGATATATTTCCTACAAACTCATGTCATTAGCACTCTTCAGATACTCTTACTACAAACTCACGTCATTAGCACTCATCAGATACCCTTTGTACAAATCCAGGTCATTAGCACTCATCACATACCCTTCCTACAAATTCACATCATTAGCACTCATCAGATACCCTTCCTACAAATTCAGTTCATTAGCATTCATCAGTTGAGTCTATATTATATTCTTGAAAGCCAACATTGTTGAATCTGACATTTTTGACATGAGAATATCAAATGCTCAGAATCTCAATCATGTAAACGGAAATCTCCGTAAGGGGAGATTTTTGTTTACTGCAATGTAGTGCAGAATCGGAGTTGGTATATTTAAGTAGCTGGGGTGTGGGGGGGGGTGCAGAAGGGGCTATCCCCCCTGCTTAAAACTGTTAGTGTACTTTCTTCTGTTTTTTGTGTGTTTTTATAAGGTCGATGTTTGAAGACATCGACCATTTGTTGTCGACCATATGTTGTTCGATGTTTTCAAATGTAGATCTTATAACATAGACCCCATCAGATACCCTTCCTACAATGTCACATCATTAGCACTAATTAGATACCCTTCCTACAAACTCATGTCATTAGCTCTTATCAGATACACTTCCTACAGATTCACGTCATTAGCACTCATCAGATACCCTTCATACAAATTCATATCATTAGCACTCATCAGATACCCTTCCTACAACTTCACATCATTAGCACTCGTCAGATACCCTTCCTACAAATTGACATCATTAGCACTCATCAGATACCCTTCCTACAAACTCACGTCATTAATTCTCATCAGATACCCTTCCTATAAATTTACATCATTAGCACTCTTCAGATAGCCTTCCTACAAACTCATGTCATTAACACTTATCAGATATCCTTCCAACAAACTTACGTCATTAGCACTCATCAGATACATAGTCATATCATTGGCACTCATCAGATACCCTTCCTACCAATTTACATCATTAGCACTCATCAGATACCCTTCCTACAAAGTCAGATTGTTAGCACTCATTAGATACCCTTCCTACAAACTCATGCCATTAGCACTTATCAGATACCCTTCCTACAAATGCACATGATTTGCACTCATCAGGTACCCTTCCTACAATTTCACGTCATTAGAACTAATCAGATAACCTTCCTACAAACTCACGTCATTAGCACTCATCAGATACCCTTCCTACAAACTCACTTCATTAGCTCTCATAGGTTCATAGGTTCATAGGTTAGTACTAGGCTAAGTGCCCTTGCGAGCCATTTTAAGCCTAGCCAATTATCCCCTGTGAGATTCAAACCCTGTACCTTGTGTTTGTAAGGCAAACACCTTAAACATTAGGCCACCCTCCCAACCCCTCATCAGATACCCTTCATACAAATTCACATCATTAGCACTCATCAGATACCCTTCATAAAAATTCACATCATTAGCACTCATCAGATACTCTTCCTATAAATTCACATCATAAGCACTCATCAGATACCCTTCCTACAAAGTCACATCATTAGCACTCATCAGATACCCTTCATGCAAACCCACATCATTAGATCTTATCAGATACCCTTCCTACAAATTCACATCATTAGCACTCATCAGATACCCTTCCTACAAAGTCACATCATTAGCAGTCATCAGATACCCTTCCTACAAATCCACATCATTAGCATTCAGCAGATACCCTTCCTACAAATTCACATTAGCACTCATCGGATACCCTTCATACAAATCCAGGTCATTAGCACTCATCAGATACCCTTTCTACAAAGTCACATCATTAGCACTCATCAGATACCCTTCATACAAACTCACATCATTAGCACTCATCAGATACCCTTCATACAAGTCCAGTTCCTTAGCATTCATCAGATACCCTTCCTACAAAGTCACATCATTAGTACTCAACAGATACCCTTCCTACAAATTAACATCCTTGGCACTCATCAGATATCCTTCCTACAATTTCCATCCTTTAGCACTCATCAGATACCCTTCCTACAAGTTCACATCATTAGCACTCATCAGATACCCTTCCTACAAATTAACATCCTTAGCACTCATCAGATATCCTTCCTACAAATTCCATTCCTTAGCACTCATCAGATACCCTTCCTACAAGTTCACATCATTAGCACTCATCAGATACCCTTCCTACAAACTCACGCCATTAGCATTCATCAGATACCCTTCCTACAAATTCACATAATTAGCCTCCTTCAGATACCCTGCCTACAAACTGAAGTCATTAGCACTCATTAGATACCCTTCCTACAAACTCACATCATTAGCACTCATCAGTAACCCTTCCTACAAGTTCACATCATTAGCACTCATCAGATACCCTTCCTACAAATTCACATCATTAGCACTCATCAGATACATTTCCTACAAACTCACGTCATTAGTGCTCATCAGATACCCTTCCTACAAATTCACATCATTAGCACTCATCAGATACCCTTCATACAAATTCACATAATAAGCACTCATCAGATACTCTTCCTACAAAGTCACACCATTAGCACTCATCAGATACCCTTCATGCAAACCCACGTCATTAGAACTTATCAGATACCCTTCCTACAAATCCACATCATTAGCATTCAGCAGATACCCTTCCTACAAATTCACATTATTAGCATTCATCAGATACCCTTCCTACAAATTCACATCATTAGCACTCATCAGATACCCTTCCTACAAATTCACATCATTAGCACTCATCAGATACCCTTCCTACAAATTCACATCATTAGCACTCATCAGATACCCTTCCTACAAATTCACATCATTAGCACTCATCAGATACCCTTCCTACAAATTCACATCATTAGCACTCATCAGATACCCTTCCTACAAATTCACATCATTAGCACTCATCAGATACCCTTCCTACAAAGTCACATCATTAGCAGTCATCAGATACCCTTCCTACAATCCACATCATTAGCATTCAGGGGATACCCTTCCTACAAATTCACATCATTAGCACTCATCAGATACCCTTCCTACAAAGTCACATCCTTAGCACTCATCAGATACCCTTCTTACAAATTCACATCATTAGCACTCATCAGATACCCTTCCTACAAATTCACTTTCTTAGCACTCATGAAGTACCCTTCCTTCAAATTCAGTTCATTAGCACTCATCAGTTGGGTCTATATTATATTCTCCAAAGCCGACAATGTAGAATCTGACATTGTCGACATGAGAATATCGAACGCTCAGAACTTCGATCATGTAAATGGAAATCTCCGTAATGGGAGATTTTTATTTACTGCAATGTAGTGAGGTATCGGAGTTGGTATATTTAAGTAGCGAGGGTGTGGGGGTGCAGGGGGGCTTGCCTCCCTGCTTAAACCTATTAGGGTACTTTTTTGTGTGTTTTTATAAGGTCGATGTTTGAAGACATCTACCATATGGTGTCGACCATATGTTGTTCGATGTTTTCAAACGTCGATCTTATAACATAGACCTCATCAAATACCCTTCCTACAAATTCACATCATTAGCACTCATCAGATACCCTTCATGCAAACCCACATCATTAGAACCTATCAGATACCCTTCCTACAAATTCACATAATTAGCACTCATCAGATATCCTTCATATAAACTCACGTCATTAGCACTCATCAGATACCCTTCATACAAATCCAGTTCCTTAGCATTCATCAGATATCCTTCCTACAAATTAACATCCTTAGCACTCATCAGATATCCTTCCTACAAAATCCATTCCTTAGCACTCATCAGATACATTTCTTTCAAACTCACATCATTAGCACTCATCAGATACCCTTCCAGCAAACTCACGCCATTAGCATCCATCAGATACAGTTCATCCAAATCCAGTTCATTAGCACTCATCAGATACCCTTCCTACAAAGTGACATCATTAGCACTCATCAGATACCCTTCCTACAAAGTGACATCATTAGCACTTATCAGATACCCTTCATACAAACCCATGTCATTAGAACTTATCATATACCCTTCCTACAAATTCACATTATTAGCACTCATCAGATACCCTTCATGCAAACCCACGTCATTAGAACTTATCAGATACCCTTCCTACAAATTCACATCATTAGCACTCATCAGATACCCTTCCTACAAAGTGACATCATTAGCACTTATCAGATACCCTTCATACAAACCCATGTCATTAGAACTTATCATATACCCTTCCTACAAATTCACATTATTAGCACTCATCAGATATCCTTCCTACAAATTCATGTCATTAGCACTCATCAGATACCCTTCCTACAAATTCACTTCATTCGCACTCATCGGATACCCTTCCTACAAATTTACATCATTAGCACTGATAAGATATCCCTCCTAAAACCTCAGTTCATTAGCACTCATCAGAAACCCTTCCTACAAATTCACATCAATAGCACTCATCAGATACCCTTCGTTCAAATCCAGTTCATTAGCACTCATCAGATACCCTTCCAAAAAATTCAGTTCATTAGCACTCATTAGATACTCTTCCTACGGATTCACATCACTAGCACTCATCAGATACCCTTCCTAAAAATTCATGTAATTAGCAATCATCAGATACCCTTCCTGCAAATTCACATTAGTAGCACTCATCAGATACCCTTCCTACAAATTCACATCATTAGCACTCATCAGATACCCTTCCTACAAATTCACATCATTAGCACTCATCAGATATCCTTCCTATAAATTCACATCATTAGCACTCATCAGATACCCTTCCTACAAATCCACATAATTAGAATTCAGCAGACACCCTTCCTACAAATTCACATCATTAGCACTCATCAGATACCCTTCCTACAAAGTCACATCATTAGCACTCATCAGATACCCTTCCTACAAGTTCACATCATTAGCACTCATCAGATACCCTTCCAACAAATCCAGTTCATTAGGAGTCATCAGATACCCTTCCTACAAATTCACATCATTAGCACTCATCAGATATCCTTCCTATAAATTCACATCATTAGCACTCATCAGATACCCTTCCTACAAATCCACATAATTAGAATTCAGCAGACACCCTTCCTACAAATTCACATCATTAGCACTCATCAGATACCCTTCCTACAAAGTCACATCATTAGCACTCATCAGATACCCTTCCTACAAGTTCACATCATTAGCACTCATCAGATACCCTTCCAACAAATTCAGTTCATTAGAACTCATCAGATCGCCTTCCTACAAACTGAGTTAATTAGCACTACTCAGATACCCTTCCTACAAAATGAGTTAATTAGCACTCATCAGATACCCTTCCTACAATTCCACATCATTAGCACTCATCAGATACCCTTCTTACAAAGTCACATCATTAGCACTTATCAGATACCCTTCCTACAAAGCCAGTTCATTAGCACTCATCAGATACCCTTCCTACAACTTAATGTAATTAGCACTCATCAGATACCTTTCGTACAAATCCATTTCATTAGCATTCAGCAGATACCCTTCCTACAAAGTCACATCATTTGCACTCATCAGATACCCTTCCTACAAATTCACATTAGTAGCACTCATCAGATACCCTTCCTACAAATTCACATCATTAGCACTCATCAGATACCCTTCTTACAAATTCACATCATTAGCACTCATCAGATATCCTTCCTACAAATTAACATCCTTAGCACTCATCAGATACCCTTCCTACAAAGTCACATCCTTAGCACTCATCAGATACCCTTCCTACAAATTAACATCCTTAGTAATCATCAGATATCCTTCCTACAAATTCCATTCCTTAGCACTCATCAGATACATTTCTTTCAAACTCACATCATTAGCACTCATCAGATACCCTTCCAGCAAACTCACGCCATTAGCATTCATCAGATACAGTTCATCCAAATCCAGTTCATTAGCACTCATCAGATACCCTTCCTACAAATTCACATCATTAGTGCTCATCAGATACCCTTCCTACAATTCACAACATTAGCACTCATCAGATACCCTTCCTACAAATTCACATCATTAGCACTCATCAGATACCCTTCCTACAAATTCACATCATTAGCACTCATCAGATACCCTTCCTACAAAGTCAGATCGTTAGCACTCATTAGATACCCTTCCTACAAATTCACATCATTAGTACTTGTCAGATACTCTTCCTACAAATTCACATCATTAGCACTCATCAGATACCCTTCATACAAACTCAGGTCGTTAGCATTTATCAGATACAATACAAATACCTTTCGTACAAATCCATTTCATTACCATTCAGCAGATACCCTTCCTACAAAGTCAAATCATTAGCACTCATCAGATACCCTTCCTACAAAGTCACATCATTAGCACTTATCAGATACCCTTCCTACAAAGCCAGTTCATTAGCACTCATCAGATACCCTTTTTACAAATTCACGTCGTTAGCACTCATCAGATACCCTTCCTACAAACTCATGTCATTAGCTCTCATCAGATACACTTCCTACAAATTCTCGTCATTTGCACTCATCAGATACCCTTCCTACAAATTCATGTAATTAGCACTCATCAGATACCCTTCGTACAAATCCATTTCATTAGCACTCATCAGATACCCTTCCTACAAAGTCACATCATTAGCACTTATCAGATACCCTTCCTACAAAGTCACATCATTAGCACTCGTCAGATACCCTTCCTACAAACTCATGTTATTAGCACTTATCAGATACCCTTCCTACAAATTCACATTGTTAGCACTCAATAGATACCCGTCCTACAAATTCATGTCATTAGCACTCATCAAATACCCTTCCTACAAATTCACATCATTAGCACTCATCAGATACCCTTCCTACAAAGTCACATCATTAGCAGTCATCAGATACCCTTCCTACAAACTCACATCAATAGCACTCATCAGATATCCTTCATACAAATCCATTTCATTGGCACTCATCAGATACCCTTCATACAAATTCACATCATTAACACTCATCAGATACCCTTCCTACAAATTCATGTCATTAGCACTCATGAGATACCCTTTCTACAAATTTACATCATTAGCACTAATCAGATACCCGTCCTACAAACTCACGTCAGTAGCACTCATCTGATACCCTTCCTACAAACTGACATCCTTAGCACTCATCAGATACCCTTCCTAAAAACTCAGTTCATTAGCACTCATCAGATACCCTTCCTACAAATTCACGTCATTAGCACTCATCAGATACCCTTTCTACAAATTCGGTTCATTAGCACACATCAGGCACCCTTCCTACAAATTCATGTCATTAGCACTCATCAGATACCCTTCCTACAAACTCAGTTCATTAGCACTCATCAGATACCCTTCCTACAAATTCACGTCACTAGCACTCATCAGATACTCTTTCTACAAATTCAGTTGATTAGCACTCATTAGATACCCTTTCTACAAATTTACATCATTAGCACTAATCAGATACCTGTCCTACAAACTCACGTCATTAGCACTCATCAGATACCCTTCCTACAAATTCATGTCATTAGCACTCATCAGATACACTTCCTACAAACTCACATCATTATCACTCATCAGATATCCTTCCTGCAAAATTACATCATTAGCACTCATCAGATACCCTTCCTACAAACTCATGTCATTAGCACTTATCAGATACTCTTCCTACAAGTTCACATTATTAGCACTCATCAGATACCCTTCCTACAATTTCACATCATTAGAACTCATCAGATAACCTTCCTACAAATTCACTTCATTAGCACTCATCAGATACCCTTTCTACAAATTCACATCATTAGCCTCCTTCAAATACCCTTCCTACAAACTCAGGTCATTAGCACTCATTAGATACCCTTCCTACAAACTCACATCATTAGCACTCATCAGATACATTTCCTACAAACTCACGCCATTAGTACTCATCAAATACCCTTCCTACAAATTCACATTATTAGCACTTATTAGATACCCTTCCTACAAACTCATGTCATTAGCACTCATCAGATACCCTTCCTACAAATTCAGTTCATTACCACCCATCAGATACCCTTCATACAAATTCATATCATTAGCTCTCATCAGATACCCTTCATACAAATTTACATAATAAGCACTCTTCAGATACCCTTCCTACAACGACACATCATTAGCACTCATCAGATACACTTCATGTAAACCCACGTCATTAGAACTTATCAGATACCCTTCCTACAAATTCAGGTCATTAGCACTCATCAGATACCCTTCCTACAAATTAACATCCTTAGCACTCATCAGATATCTTTCCTACAAATTCCATTCAGTAGCACTCATCAGATACCCTTCCTACAAGTTCACATCATTAGCACTCGTCAGATACCTTTCCTACAAATTGACATCATTAGCACTCATCAGATACCCTTCCTACAAATTGACATCATTAGCACTCATTAGATACCCTTCCTACAAATTCACATCATTAGCAGTCATCAGATACCTTTCCTACAAATTGACATCATTAGCACTCACCAGATACCCTTCCTACAAATTGACATCATTAGCACTCACCAGATACCCTTCCTACAAATTGACATCATTAGCACTCATCAAATACCCTTCCTACAAGCTCACGTCATTAGCTCTCATCAGATACCCTTCTTATAAATTTACATCATTAGCACTCATCAGATACCCTTCCTAGAAAGTCACATCAGTAGCACTCATCAGATACCCTTCCTACAAATTCACATCCTTAGCACTCATCAGATATCCTTCCTACAAATTCCATTCAGTAGCACTCATCAGATACCCTTCCTACAAATTCACATCCTTAGCACTCATCAGATATCCTTCCTACAAATTCCATTCAGTAGCACTCATCAGATACCCTTCCTACAAGTTCACATCATTAGCACTCATCAGATACCCTTCCTACAAATTCACATCCTTAGCACTCATCAGATATCCTTCCTACAAATTCCATTCAGTAGCACTCATCAGATACCCTTCCTACAAGTTCACATCATTAGTACTCATCAGATACCCTTCCTACAAGTTCACATCATTAGCACTCATCAGATACCCTTCATACAAATTCACATCATTAGCACTCATCAGATACCCTTCCTACAAATCCAGTTCTATAGCACTCATCAAATACCCTTCCTACAAACACACGTCATTAGCTGTCATCAGATACCCTTCCAATAAATTTACATCATTAGCACTCTTCAGATAGCCTTCCTACAAACTCATGTCATTAACACTTATCAGATATCCTTCCAACAAACACACGTCATTAGCACTCATCAGATACATAGTCACATCATTGGCACTCATCAGATTCCCTTCCTACAAATTCACATCCTTAGCACTCATCAGATATCCTTCCTACAAATTCCATTCAGTAGCACTCATCAGATACCCTTCCTACAAGTTCACATCATTAGCACTCATCAGATACCCTTCATACAAATTCACATCATTAGCACTCAACAGATACCCTTCCTACAAATTGACATCATTAGCACTCATCAAATACCCTTCCTACAAACACACGTCATTAGCTGTCATCAGATACCCTTCCAATAAATTTACATCATTAGCACTCTTCAGATAGCCTTCCTACAAACTCATGTCATTAACACTTATCAGATATCCTTCCAACAAACACACGTCATTAGCACTCATCAGATACATAGTCACATCATTGGCACTCATCAGATACCCTTCCTACAATGTCACATCATTAGCACTTATTAGATACCCTTCCTACAAACTCATGTCATTAGCACTCATTAGATACCCTTCCTACAAATTCACATCATTAGCACTTATTAGATACCCTTCCTACAAAGTCACATCATTAGCACTTATCAGATACCCTTCCTACAAACCCATGTCATTAGAACTTATCATATACCCTTCCTACCAATTCACATCATTAGCACTCATCAGATACCCTTCCTACAAAGTCAGATCGTTAGCACTCATTAGATACCCTTCCTACAAACTCATGTCATTAGCACTTATCAGATACCGTTCCTACAAATTCACATGATTAGCACTCATCAGGTACCCTTCCTACAATTTCACGTCATTAGAACTAATCAGATAACCTTCCTACAAACTCACGTCATTAGTACTCATCAGATACCCTTCCTACAAACTCACTTCATTAGCACTCATCAGACACCCTTCGTACAAATTCACATCATTAGCACTCATCAGATATCCTTCATAAAAAATTCACATCATTAGCACTCATCAGATACTCTTCCTACAAATTCACATCATAAGCACTCATCAGATACCCTTCCTACAAAGTCACATCATTAGCACTCATCAGATACCCTTCATGCAAACCCACATCATTAGATCTTATCAGATACCCTTCCTACAAATTCACATCATTAGCACTCATCAGATACCCTTCCTACAAATCCACATCATTAGCATTCAGCAGATACCCTTCCTACAAATTCACATCATTAGCACTCATCAGATACCCTTCCTACAAATTCACATCATTAGTACTCATCAGATACCCTTCCTACAAATTCACATCATTAGCACTCATCAGATACCCTTCCTACAAAGTGACATCATTAGCACTTATCATATACCCTTCATACAAACCCATGTCATTAGAACTTATCATATACCCTTCCTACAAATTCACATTATTAGCACTCATCAGAGATCCTTCCTACAATTTCATGTCTTTAGCACTCATCAGATACCCTTCCTACAAATTCACATCATTAGCACTCATCAGATACCCTTCCTACAAAGTCACATCATTAGCAGTCATCAGATACCTTTCCTACAATCCACATCATTAGCACTCATCAGATACCCTTCCTACAAATTCACATCATTAGTACTCATCAGATACCATTCGTACAAATCCGGTTCATTAGCACTCATCACATACCCTTCCTACAACTCCAGTAAATTATCAATCATCAGATAGCCTTCTTACAAATTCACATCATTAGCACTCATCAGATACCCTTCCTTCAAATTCAGTTCATTAGCACTCATCAGTTGAGTCTATATTATATTCTCCAAAGCAGACAATGTAGAATCTGACATTGTCGACATGAGAACATCGAACGCTCAGAATCTCTCTCATGTAAATGGAAATCTCCGTAATTGGAGATTTTTGTTTACTGCAATGTAGTGTGGTATCTGAGTTGGTATATTTAAGTAGCAGGGGGTGTGGGGTGCAGGGGGGGCTTGCCCCCCTGCTTAAACCCATTAGGGTACTTTTTTCTTTTTTTTGTGTGTGTTTTTATAAGGTCGATGTTTGAAGACATCGACCATGTGGTGTCGACCTTATGTTGTTCAAAGTTTTCAAACGTTGATCTTATAACATAGACCCATCAGATACCCTTCCTACAAATTGACATCATTAGCACTCATTAGATACCCTTCCTACAAACTCACATCATTAGCACTCATCAGATACCCTTCCTACAATATCACGTCCTTAACACTCATCAGATACCCTTCCTATAAATTCAGTTCATTAGGACTCATCAGATACCCTTCCTACAAATTCACATCATTAGCACTCATCAGATACCCTTCCTACAAATCCACATCATTAGCACTCATCAGATACCCTTTCTACAAATTCACATCATTAGCACTCATCAGATACCCTTCCTGCAAATTCACATCATTAGCACTCATCAGATATCCTTCCTACAAATTAACATCCTTAGCACTCATCAGATATCCTTCCTACAAATTCACATCATTAGTACTCATCATATACCCTTCCTACAAATTCACATCATTAGCACTCATCAGATATCCTTCCTACAAATTAACATCCTTAGCACTCATCAGATATCCTTCCTACAAAATCCATTCCTTAGCACTCATCAGATACATTTCTTTCAAACTCACATCATTAGCACTCATCAGATACCCTTCCAGCAAACTCACGCCATTAGCATTCATCAGATACAGTTCATCCAAATCCAGTTCATTAGCACTCATCAGATACCCTTCCTACAAATTCACATCATTAGTGCTCATCAGATACCCTTCCTACAATTCACAACATTAGCACTCATCAGATACCCTTCCTACAAATTCACATCATTAGCACTCATCAGATACCCTTCCTACAAATTCACATCATTAGCACTCATCAGATACCCTTCCTACAAAGTCAGATCGTTAGCACTCATTAGATACCCTTCCTACAAACTCATGTCATTAGCACTTATCAGATACCCTTCCTACAAACTCACATGATTAGCACTCATCAGGTACCCTTCCTACAATTTCACATCATTAGAACTCATCAGATACCCTTCTTACAAATTCACATCATTAGCACTCATCAGATACCCTTCATAAAAATTCACATCATTAGCACTTATCAGATACTCTTCCTACAAATTCACATCATTAGCACTCATCAGATACCCTTCCTACAAAGTCACATCACTAGCACTCATCAGATACCCTTCATACAAACTCACATCATTAGCTCTCATCAGATACCCTTCATACAAACCCAGTTCCTTAGCATTCAGCAGATACCCTTCCTACAAATTCATATCATTAGTACTCAACAGATACCCTTCCTACAAATTCACATCATTAGCACTCATCTGATACCCTTCCTACAAATTAACATCCTTAGCACTCATCAGATATCCTTCCTATCAATTCCGTCCTTTAGCACTCATCAGATACCTTTCCTACAAGTTCACATCAGTAGCACTCATCAGATACCCTTCCTACAAATTAACATCCTTGGCACTCATCAGATACCCTTCCTACAAACTCACGCCATTAGCATTCATCAGATACCTTTCTTACAAATTCACATCATTAGCACTCACCAGATACCCTTCCTACAAATTGACATCATTAGCACTCATCAGATACCCTTCCTACAAATCCAGTTCTATAGCACTCATCAAATACCCTTCCTACAAACTCACGTCATTAGCTGTCATCAGATACCCTTCCAATAAATTTACATCATTAGCACTCTTCAGATAGCCTTCCTACAAACTCATGTCATTAACACTTATCAGATATCCTTCCAACAAACACACATCATTAACACTCATCAGATACATAGTCACATCATTGGCACTCATCAGATACCCTTCCTACAAATTTATGTCATTAGCACTCATCAGATACCCTTCCTACAAAGTCACATCATTAGCACTCATCAGATACCCTTCATGCAAACCCACGTCATTAAAACTTATCAGATACCCTTCCTACAAATTCACATCATTAGCACTCATCAGATACCCTTCCTACAAAGTCACATCACTAGCACTCATCAGATACCCTTCATACAAACTCACATCATTAGCTCTCATCAGATACCCTTCATACAAACCCAGTTCCTTAGCATTCAGCAGATACCCTTCCTACAAATTCATATCATTAGTACTCAACAGATACCCTTCCTACAAATTCACATCATTAGCACTCATCTGATACCCTTCCTACAAATTAACATCCTTAGCACTCATCAGATATCCTTCCTATCAATTCCGTCCTTTAGCACTCATCAGATACCTTTCCTACAAGTTCACATCAGTAGCACTCATCAGATACCCTTCCTACAAATTAACATCCTTGGCACTCATCAGATACCCTTCCTACAAATTGACATCATTAGCACTAATTAGATACCCTTCCTACAAACTCACATCATTAGCACTCATCAGATACCCTTCCTACAATATCACGTCCTTAACACTCATCAGATACCCTTCCTACAAATTCAGTTCATTAGGCCTCATCAGATACCCTTCCTACAAATTCACATCATTAGCAATTATCAGATACCCTTCATACAAATTCACATCATTAACACTCATCAGATACTCTTCCTACAAACTCACGTCATTAGCACTCATCAGATACCCTTCGTACAATTCCAGTTCATTAGCACTCATCAGATACCCTTCCTACAAATTCACATCATTAGCATTCAGCAGCTGCCCTTTCTACAAATGTAACGTCATTAGCACGCATCAGATACCCTTCCTAGAAAGTCACATCATTAGCACTAATCAAATACCCTTCCTACAAATTCACTTCAATAGCACTTATCAGATATCATTCCTATAAAGTCACATCATTAGCAGTTATCAGATACCCTTCCTACAAATCCACATCATTAGCATTCAGCAGATACCCTTCCTACAAATTCACATCCTTAGCACTCATCAAATACCCTTCCTACAATCTCACGTCATTAGCACTCATCACATACCCTTCCTACAAATCCGGTTCATTAGCACTCATCAGATACCCTTCTTACAAATTCACATCATTAGCACTCATCAGATACCCTTCCTACAAATTCACATCATTAGCACTCATCAGATACCCTTCCTACAAGTTCACGTCATTAGCACTCAGCAGATACCCTTCCCACAAATTCACATCATTAACACTCATCAGATACCCTTCCAACAAATTCACTTCAATATCACTTATCAGATACCCTTCCCACAAATTCACGTCACTTGCACTCATCACATACCCTTCCTACAAGTTCACATCATTAGCACTCAGCAGATACCCTTTCCACAAATTCACATCATTAGCACTCATCAGATACCCTTCCAACAATTTCACATCAACAACCCATATATCATCATATGAGGAGATGGTCAACAACCCATATATCATCCTAGGAGGAGATGGTCAACAATCCATATATCATCCTAGGAAGAGATGGTGAGCAACCCATATATCATTCTTGGTGGAGATGGTCAACAACCCTAGCTGCTTTGTTAGGGATGGTATGCACTTCTCTCCTCTTTGCTTCCATATATTTGTCTCCCATAGCACCCTTTAAAGGCAAGGTCAGTCTCCCCAAATTACCTACATAATCAATTAAAAGATGGCACTGCCCAAAGCTATAAGCCTAAACTAGAAGTTGCTCACATTTCCGGCATTTCTAACTCTTGAAAACGTACTAATTGTGTGGTTACCAAGACATGGTTTCAGAAAACTGATAGCATCCCCACAGTGCAGGGTTTCACTGCCTACCACCTTTTCAGACCTGATGCTGAAAATGATAGTTTTCCTAAAGGAAGTGTGTCTGTATTCCAAAAAAGCCATCTCACCTCCAGACTCATAAGCCATGACAATGACCTTGAACTCTTTCATATTCTTATCACAATAAATAGAATGCTGTGTCATATAATAGCCAATTGCCTTACCCTCTCCATTTTATTGTTGCCCTTGAGGTATACCAAAACAAACTGGGATTCCTCCCTACCGAGCCTGGCACTAATCTCTTGGGAGACATTAACTATCCTTCCTCTAACTGGGAAACCTACACAATCTGAAATAAATAAGCAGAACGATTACTGGACTGCATTAATGCCAGCTCACTATACCAACTGTTTAAGTCCCAACTAGGGTTCAGAAAATACTGGATCTGATTCTCAGTCTGAGTACTGTTCAATAATGCTCACTATGAGGGTAAAGCCTGACTTATCCTAACCCCTTCTATCTGTAGAGACTACTCTAAAGTGACCTTAATTCAGCGAAGTGATGACCTGATGAAATGTAAGTGTCTTCCTCATCTCAATCACCCATTTTGCATGCTGCCATGCAGATTATTTCTCTGCCTACCTCAAAGAATGATTCAAGAGATCTCTCCATAAGACATAGATACAGTACCAAATTCAGGTATAATTCAGGTATAAATGCCAATGGTGGAACCTTACCCTGTAAAAGCAAAAAATGTCACACATACAGATGCAGAATTCGGAAACAAAAACAAATCCTCCAAGAGTAAGTATGACTTGAGAATTACCATTTGTACAAAATTTAATCATAAAGCCGCGTCTATATTATCTTATCGAAGTTTCAGAATATCGAGTCTGATATGGTCGACACCATATCATCGAATTCTGAAACATTGAAAGATAAAAAAATACCTAAAAACAAAAATAAATAAAAACTTACCTTTGCAAGCAGGGGGCAAGCCCCCCAGCACCCCACACACCCCCTACTTAAATATACCAACACCGAGACCACACTACATTGAACTAAATGGAAATCTCCCCTTAGAGAGATTTCCTTTTAAATGTTCAATGTTTTTTGCTTTCGCTAATCTGGTGCCGACAGTATCAGCTTCGATGTTGTCGGCCTTCGACCAATGTGAAGTACACCCATAAAGCCTTCTTCAGCTACCCCTGAGGACACAGCCAACATATTAGAGGATAAATTTACACCTGTATCTCCCCCTAACTTTACCCAACTTATTAGTGCATTCACACCCACACCTCTTCCTCTGATCACATCCAAGCAAGTCCTGAATGCTCACTCCAAGGCCAAAAACACTAGCTTCATAGATCCTTATAATGTGTGAGGATGCCGTCTTGCCAGCATCGAACACTGTCTATTAGATCCACTACTAAGTCTGTTCAATGTCAGGCTCTCCAATGGATTTCTGCCAGAGGAATGGAGAATGTTGATAATCATTCTGTTCTACAAGGTGGCTCCACTACGGATCCAGGAAACTACATCTATAAGCCTCACAAACCTTATCTGCAAAGCAACAGAATGCATCATTTCAGAACGTATTAAAAAGTGCAAAAGCAATGTGCAAACCCTAACCTTAGCCAGTTTTGGGATGTAAAAGGTAGATCCTGCCTTCCTAACTGGTGGGCTTCTTTGAGCAAGTCACTGATGAACTATACTCAGCCAAATCAGTTCACACTGCCTACCTGGACCTTGCCAAGGCACTTCATACTATCCCACATTCAGACATTATTGATAAGGAAGTCAAACAAATTGTAAACCCTTATGTTACATGCTAGATAACAAACTGTCTAATAAACTGAACCTAGTCTACTGGTGTGGGAGGCATGCTTGAAAAATGTATCTACCAGTGGTATCCCCAGGGATCGGTCCTATGACCAGTTCTCTTTGGCATTTACTTTTCTGTTGTCAAGGCTGACATCAAGGACTTGTGGCTGACCAAGTTTGCAGATGACTGCAAACTTAGAACTGACATTAACTCCCCGTCTGACTTCTGGATCTTTCAAGAGGTGCTAACATATACCAATAAGTACTTCTTGGACCATGGCCTAAAACTAAATGCTAAGAAATGCGGCATTGTGTCCTTAGGAAAAACTGGGCACACATGCACCTGCCACAAGGTGGCACCCATTTGAAAGTTGACCCAGTCATTAGGGACTTGAGCACTTAAACTGACAATGAACTATCCTTTGATCACCATGTATGCATTGTCGTTAGGAAATCCTTTTAACTATTCAGACTAATCACCAGGGGTATTTCTTCCATATCTATGGACGTTATTGTCACTTTCTACTCTTCCCTCATCAGGCCCTTAACAGAATACAGCATCCCTTTGGTATGTAGTTGTCTAAGCATATGATCCAGCTTGAGTTTGGTATAATGGTTAAGGTCTTTACCTCATAGAGACAGGATACAGGGTTTGATTCTAACCTCGGGTTACTGGCTAGGCTTAAAATGGCTCTTCAAGGCAGTTAACCTAGTATTCACCTATGAACCTATCAGAGACTGCAACATTTCCTCTCTAAAGTAATCAAGAGTATGTCTTCCTTGAGTTACTCAGACCATCTTAAACCACTCTGTCTCTCTCTTACAGGATCTTGAGAGGTAACCTCTATCTAGCCTACACAGCCTCAAAGGATCCAGTCTTATGTGACCTCTTGCACATCCACAAAATTATTAACACCCTACACACCCACTTAAGAGATCTTAACTTCCACCAAAATATAAACAGGATCTGTTTTGAGATAGATCTATATTACAGGAAATCCATCTTTTTATGGAATAAACTTCCTTTGGCTATAAATCAAAGTAGCTCCATAACCCACATTTTGCATAACCTAGACAAATAGGTTCATAGGTTCATAGGCGGGTACTAGGCTGTCTGCCTGAAGGCATTTATAAGCCTAGCCAGAATGTGTTGTCTTTCACTGCCCCCTTAGATTAGTTCCCTGTGCCTCTGTCCAGCAGATCCACTGAAGTGATCCTCGGGGTAAACTTTCTGTTTCCCATCCACTCATCAAGGTTTCTCTTGAAGAGTGTTAGCGAGGAGCTCTGCCTAATGTAGATTGTGATCTTGTTCCAAAGCATGGGAAGTCTCTTGGACAGGAATCTATCCCTCCAGCACATCCTGTTTATTATTGTGGTGAGGTTTAGATCCCTAGAGCATGTGGCTTGAGGGGATATGGTTTTCTTTAGGTGGAGCATGTCCATCAATTCTGGGTTGGACATGGCCTTGTATGTCAGGCAGAGATCACCTCTGAGTAGGTGGTATGCAACCGAGTAGAGCTAGAGTTTCTTCAGTCGAGCCGATTAGGGCATCTGTTTGAGGCCAGTGATCCTCTTGGTGAGGTACTTCTGTGGTCTTTCCAGCTGTTGCAGGTGTCTTGTAAGGTACATCCCAAATGGGGTGTTGTACTCTATGATGGTCTGATGAGTGATGAGTAGAGGGGCACAATGACTTCTTTGATCTGGATGCGAACCCTTTTGTGATTAGGTGGGCCACATAGAAAGATTTTCTAATCACTTTGGCAATTTAATTATCAAAGGACAGATTACTATCTACTTGGGTCCCCAGGTCCCTTATTAAGTCTTCCATATTTAGGGGACTGCCACCTATGTGGTAGTTTGTGGGTACTTTGTTTTTTCCAAAGGGGATGACTATGCACTTTTTGGCATTTAGCTTGAGGCCATGATTTTGACACCAGGTATCCATCTCAGTGAGACCCTTTTGGAGGATGTCTGTGTCAGCCGGAGAGTCAATTATAGCCCCTAGTTTGCAGTCATCTGCGAACTTGGTCAGCCATAGTCCTCCTGCGCTTGCCTGTACCTCTGAGAAGTATATGCCAAACAGGAGGGGTCCTAGGACTGAGCCCTGGAAAATGCCACTCGTAACCGGGTTAGAGTCGGACCTTGCTCCTGCAACTCTCACCATGTGGATTCTGTCCATGAGCCAGTTGGCAACCCATCTTGTATTGTAGGGATTTATGTTCAGGCTGGTGAGCTTATCTATAATACTGGAATGGGGAATGGTGTCAAAGGGTTTGCAAGGTCTGGGTAGGCTGTGTGGACCACCTTTCCCTCATCTATAACCTTGGTAACTGTCTCAAAGAAGTCCACCAGGTTTAGGAGGCATGATCTGCCCTTAACAAAGCCAAACTGGGTAGGGCCCAATGTTTGGAGGTTCCCAATGCCTCTGTTAATGAGTTCCATGATGATGCACTCCATAGCCTTGCAGACCAAGCTAGTGAGGCTTATAAGGTGATAGTTCCTGGGGTCTGTTATGGCTACACCTTTGTGGAGCTGAATAACTGTTGCTGTGTGCCATTCTATGGGTACATAGCCTGTGGAGAGGCTGAGTTTAAGCAGTGTGTTTAGGTGAGGGGTTAGTTCATCTTTGAGTTTGTGTAGGACACAGCCTGGGACACCGTCCGGTCCCATTGATGCTGTGTTTTTGGGTTTGGACAGGGCGGTTTTAACCTGAGTGTCTGTGATTTCAAGTCTCTACATTCTTCTGGTATGGTTATGGGCCCTTTTGGGGGTGAGGGGGGTGAAGTTTGCACTGAACCTGTCTGCCAGGATGTTGGCAATATCGATCCGTTCAGTGTATATTGTGCCATTCTGCACTAACTCTGAGCAGATCTGAGCAGTGCCACTTAGATTCTTGATATAGCTAAAGAATGCCTTGTGGTTATCTTTGGAGTCCTTGGCAATTTTTCTTTCGAAGCTCGCCTTGGATGATTTTATGAGGGATCATAGTTTCTTGCTGATACTGATCAGGGATGTCTTCCCTTCTTGGGATTTTACTATTTTCTGTACTAGTTTCCTCCTTCTATTGTATAGCTTGTTGATGGCAGGGGTCCACCAGACTGGTTTCTTTTTCTTGGAGGAGTGAGTCTTGGTTTTGCTTGGGATAGCACGATCCATGCATTCTTGTAGGTGCCCATAGAATGCATTAGTAAAGGATTTTGCAGCTTGGACAGCGTTATCCTTTAGCATGAGGGCTTTGAAACTTTCCACCTTGGTCTTAAGTAACATGAAGTTTGCTTTTGAAAAAAAATTCACAGTGGTTTCCTTGTCCAGGGGTGGGGTGGGGGGATGTGGATATTCAAAGTGATTTGTTTACAGTCAGATCTAACCAGCAAGGGGATGACCACCAGTGTGGAACACCGGTTGCCCATGTTGGTCATGACCAGGTCCAATATGTTGTCACCTCTGGTGGGAGTGTTGACCAGTTGATCCAGGGCATTTAAGTTTATAAATTCTAGGAAATGTTGGACAAGGGAGTAAGTACTTGAGTAGTTCTCTCAGTTAATGCTTGGATAATTGAAATTGCCCAATATTAGGGTGTCTGGTAGGACCTTTATGTTTCCCAGTGTTTCCAGAAATGCGGAATGGGGGTCCTGGGACATGGTGGATGATCTGTAGCAAGCTACAATTTGAATTGCAGTTTTGCCCATTGTTAGTTGCACATGAATGACCTCTAAAGCATCGTGCTGTGCCACTAACCTGGAGGTGTGGGTATCCTTGATGAATATGGATATGCCCCCATCTTTTGTATTTTGGTCCGGGTTCTGTGGCCGAAATGTATGGTATGAGTTGTAGCCTGGTAGTGCTGGGGTGCTCTCTGGAGTCTTAAACCAGGTTTCTGTTACTGCACATATATCGATTTTCTCCATACTGAGGAGTGCCTCGAGTGCATGCATTTTGAGGTTTAGTCTTCTGGCATTGAGTAGCATTACACTCAGTTTTTTGTTACTTGTGCTATTTACGGTGGTGGGTTTATCTTTTAAGCCTTGCCTAAAAAAGGTACTATGAGGTTGGCAAGAACCTTGGCCAGTATTCCAAAGCCTAAGGGTGACAGGTGCAAGCCGTCTCTAGGAAAGTAGCGTGGCTTGTCAAGCATGTCATCCCGGGCAGACAGACAGTGGATCCCCTTTGAATTACACCAGAAACTTAGCAAATTGTTGAAATTGATATTTTTTTTTATACCGTGCTATCATTCTTGGTGGGGGCAGGATGCTACTCAGGGTCAGGGTCATACCGGCCTGGGCTACATGACCAGTGAACTCTTCTATGTCTCTTTTCACATAGTCCAGGGAGGTACGTCTCAGGTCATTCACACCAACATGCACAATGACAGAGTCATATTTGTACTTGTTCTGGAGTTACCTGAGTGCTTGTGTTATGTGGCAGATCCTAGCACCTGACAGGCAGCTAACAGTAACCTTCTCCTTATTCAGTCTACTGAGTGGGACATCAGTATGCCTGACTAGAGTCACCTATTACTAGTATGTTGGGTATGTTATTTTGCCTTAAGGACTGTGATTGTGTGGCACACTGGTTTTGTGAAGTATGTATTTCATGGTTTGTGTTGTGGGGGGGGGTGGAGATTTCTTGGATGCCTGCTTTGGAGGTCTCTGTTGCTTTTGCAGATTTTTATTTAGAGCCTCCGAGTATGTTTTCATGTATTTATGTGTGTTTTTTGCTGGTGCTGGTTTAATGGGTCTATGTGAGACTGGTGGTGTGATGCAAGTATTTCGCTTCTCCTCTTGACTGTCTGATCCAGTCTGGGGTTGAGAGAGCTTAGCCTCCAGTTTGGCTGTATAATTGCATCTCTCCCATGTATTAGAGTTTGGTGGTAGGAGAAGAGGGTTGTCTGTATACATTAGGCAGTTGTAACATTGCCTCAAAATGCACAGATTCAACAGTTGGACTTGAGAGTACACCTGAAACTGCCCTTTGGATATGCCTGGATAGGTACAGTGAACTGTTTTACTGAATGGTTGGTAAGGTTGAATAGAGAGCCTTGTCCTTCTGTACAGTATAGGGGGATCTAGTGCTAGGGTTTATAAGTGCTTGCTATGAGTTTTGACCAAGTGCCGGGCTGAGAAATGAATGGCTTGAGTGTTTTAGTTGGAAGTTTGTCTAGTTCCAAGGAAAAAAATTGAAGAGGAGACTTTATGGAGCCGGGAATA
The DNA here is from genome assembly GCF_019279795.1 of Protopterus annectens. Taxonomy (NCBI): domain Eukaryota; kingdom Metazoa; phylum Chordata; order Ceratodontiformes; family Protopteridae; genus Protopterus; species Protopterus annectens. The sequence goes on along the minus strand of NC_056748.1, from coordinate 84,914,908 downwards.
GTTATACCCGCGCTGCACAGCTCGCAAAACTGTGCAAATGCGGTTTTTATAGCAGGGAAATGAAAGAGATTGAAATTACCCCAAAATGGCCAATAAACTACTAATTTCAGGGCTGAAGCCACTCCTCCAGGGACAGATAGGCTGCTCAAAGCTCCCCTCTCTCACAGGCGAGCAGAGAAACTTCCTTCTATCCAAGTAAGGTATGGGCAAACACAGAGATTTGTAACACAGCCCTGAATTCAGCACTAACCTGAAAACTGGACTATACTAGCTTAGAAAGGTGGGAAACAAGTATTTTTTTTTTGTTTTTTTTTCAGAAAATAAAGCAGATACAATAAAAAAAAAACTTTAAATACACAGAAAAGGATACTTATTGTTATAGATCTCAGATCAGAGTTGTAGTCAATGCCCTAGTAATAAAGTAGGAAGAAACAAAAATACAGTAAAAACAGATGAATAAAGTGCATTATATATATATATATATATATATATATATATATATATATATATATATATATATATAAAACAATCAAAAACGAACAAACTGATTTAAACAAGTTACCCAATTAACCAGAACAAAGCTCAAAACTGAGCCGTGTTCCAGCAGTCTTCAATCAGACAAGCTCTAACTGAACACTCCTGCCACTGGGGTGCAGGGGAACCTTCTCCAAAAAAAGATGACCTGGATCAGTGCTCAATTATACAAACAAAGCTAGATTCAGCAAGCCTGAATCTGGTCTATGCTACAGCAACAAGGCGCACCAATTTCAAAAAGAAACAGTTCAAATAAGCAGGCACAATAAGCATGTGACCAGAAATTCCCAGCTCAGAAGGGTAGAATCCAGCCTCTCCTCCCACAAGAGTGCAGACCACAAACCTTCTTAATGTAGAATAACTGGCCTGAAGCCCAAGTGCTTAAGCCAGAACTAATACACTTTTAGAATAGTAGACTCTGAGTCTTCAATCAGCAATTTCCAGCTTAGAAGGATGTAAGCTACCTGTCCTGCCACAACAGTGCAACCACAAACCGTCTTAATGTAAAACAGCCTGTATGAAGCTCAAGTACTTAAACCAAAAGACTTAGAATAACAGTTACAATTTAATCAGGCTACTACGAAGCAGTAATAAATGCAGCAGAATAAATAAAATTGATTACTTTTAGGAAGAGGCAAAAGCAAAATAAAGTAGGAGGAAAGACAAATGCAGTAAAAGCAGATGAATAAAGTGCATTTTTTTTGTTAGTAAAGTGCAAGGCAAAAGGTAGGAAGAACCTATGTGGGTTGGCCTTCTCAAATCTTCTCTCTGTATTAAGTAGAGTGAACACTAGACTCAGAATATGATCTCATTGTACTCGGTTCAGTGAACAAATGAGATGGACCCAGGAGAAGTGTTCAAATACAGACGTACAAGAGGGGCGGGCAATTCCAGAGCCACCAACACTAACACCAAAACAAGAACAGTGAGGGTCAGTGGGGAACTAACTCCAGAGAGACACCCAGCACACTATTCAGTGAAACAATTAGGTAACAGAAAAAAATGAAGTACAGTACTTTTAAATCTGCAAGTTTGTAAATGGATGGGTAGTCATAAATGCAGTCTGGGTGTAACCTCTCAGGCCAACATTGTAATGGGTAGAAACTAGATAATATTTAGTCATGCCAGTGGGTATCTATAATTTGGGATATTGTGGCTACTAATGGTCCTCTGGATCAGTAGCCTAGTACAAATCTATGAACCTATGAGCCCAGGACTGGGTCATTGTTATGCCTTCATCCCCCTACACCAATGTAGCTGTCTTGCTCTACAAAACTTGCAGATTTTGGCACATACTGTTGGATCAGTGAGCATTTGTGAATATTAATATTGAGCGCTATCAGTCCTTGGCAGCTACACATATTGCAGAGAATAAGATTCTGAAGTGTCATGCGGTAATGAAACCCATTAGTGATGGATGGCATTGGAGAGGTAAACAGAGTGGCCAATATATCATGCAACTCTGTAGTTTTCTAAGTCATGAGTATATATGTGATTATTACCTCTCCATAAGGACTTAGTATAGTGGCCTGATGCCAGAATATGTCCACTTGATGCACAAGTTTTGTCCACAGTAACATCATGTTCTCAGTAGAAAAAGCTGTTTGCCAATCTGAACTGTCCAGGCCGACACATAGTAGTACCCCATGCAAGTGATTACACATCTATGTAGTTGTGCAGAAAACTGAATCACTGTGATGTTCAGATAGAGTGCATTTTCTATATGTCATATATCCATCGATCCTTCCATCCATCCACCCATCCATCCCTCCATCCATCCCTCCTTCCATCCATCCATCCATCCCTCAGTTCCTCCATACTTGCATCATTCATCCTTCCATCCCTCCATCAATCCCTCCATCCATCCTTCTATCCATCATCCCTCAATCTCTCCATCCATCCCTCCTTCCATCCATCTCTCAATCCCTCCATCCATCCATCCTTCACTGCATCCATCCCTCAATCCAACCATCCATTCATCCATCCATCCCTCAATTCCTCCATCCATCCATCCATCCCTCTATCCATCCTTCCATACATCCATCTCTCAATCCTTCCCTCCATCCCTCCAGCCATCCTTCCATACATCCATCCCTCAATCCCTCCATCCATCCTTCAATCCCTCCATCCATCCATCCATCCATCCATCCATCCATCCATCCCTTCATACCACTATCCCTCCTGCCACAGGCCATTTACCCATTTTTGCACATGGGATCAGGGTATCATTTCATCAGTAACAGTCATCTAGAGTGAAGGTTCACACTGCCAGGTAACTAGACCTGCCATGGCTTTTCTTCCACACCACATACTCACAAGCACACTCACACAGATGGCTAATTTAGAATGTCCAATACATCTATTGCACATCTTTGGAATGTGGTATGAAACAGAAGCACCCGGAGAAAACCCAGAAACACACACACACACACACACAGACATGTATATATATATATATATATATATATATATATATATATATATGCATGTATGTATATTGTTGACTGCATTAATCCCACTAGTCTGAAAAAATAGAAGTTGAAGTTATGGAATGCCTGATTTAATGTAGAAAGTCTAATACAGGTTACATCACAGCATGATGGAATGAGTCACCAAAGTAAGAAGAAACAGGAAGATCAAAAGGTGGACATGAGAAAGAAAGAGATTTAATATAATGTAATATTTATGCAAAGGAGAAAGCAAAACTAATCAATACAAAAAGAGCAGCACCAAAGATATTTGAAGAGAAATACAGGCAAAGAAATCCGGACATGGAAAACTTTACAATACAAAAAATAAGAAGACAAAGAGGAAAAGTAGAAAAAGAGATTAGTAATGGAAAAGTTAAAGAAATAGGAACTGAGGTTATGGAGTACCTCCAGAGTGGAGGATTCAGTGTAGAAAATCTAATTCAGAAAGCACCACAGCTGGATAGAGCAACAGACACCCAAGTTAATGAGAAACCCGAGGAACGGGAACCAACTCGGCAGTTACCATATGAACATATTTTGGAGCCTTCCACATGAAATCAATATAAATGTTCACTTGAAGCTGGACAGCAAGGGAAGGAACAGGAAACTGTGGAAACTCTGACATGGTTAATGTTGAGGAGTGATAGGCCAGTGAATTCCCATATGACAGAGGATGAAATCGAAGAGAATGTGCAACAGGAAGATGCTATAGAACTTTCTATAGAATGCCAGCAGGAAATGGAGAAAAAATGTGCCCTTAGTTTAGAAGAAAATGAGCTATGAGAAGAGTTGCTTGATTTAATAAAGATAGATAAACATATTAAGATCGATGAAAGAAATGGGGCCGGATTCACGATGGCTTGCATGGAGTCTACGAGTAGAGTAAGACCCCATGCAGCCATCATGTCCGACTAGCGATCCACAAACAGCCTGTAGGGGCATGTAAGAGAGCTCCTAACATGTCTCCTACACGGAGAGGGCTGTGATATGCAAATTACCTCACTTGCAGCCGAAAGGCATGCAAATGAGGTAAATTTGCGATTCAGGAAGCAGAAACCTGTCCGAGTAGGAGACGTGTTAGCTGCAGAAATGTACTCAGTTGACAAGTGAGTACCGTTCTGCAAATAGCACAATGGAGCCTTGTCAGCTCCAAATAAAGGTTGCATATGGTTGAGGAAGCATGCCAATGGCCAAATATATGGCCATTGGAAAGTTTCCCTGATGCAAAATTAATTTTTTTTTTTTCGCTGATTTCCAATGTTTAAGCGTAGCGCAAATGGGGTGCGCTATAAAAATCATAAAATAAGGCAATAAAAGACACAAACATGGAATTTATGAAAATTGTCAAATTACAATGTAAGGGAATAGCAGGCTGAAGACAACATGGCCAGCGAGTAGGGGTTGCTAAGGGGAGAAGCCCAGTCTAAGACATGTAACCAAGCATTAGTAGGCAATCCTATGTAAATGAGTGTTAGGATAGTGAATCGCACTTTTACATTGCAAATGAGCACAGTCAGTGGAGTGTAGGAGTAGGATATGGGGAGGAACAGAGTAGGAGATAGGTGACATCACAAGGGGGTATGTATGAAAGTAGTGCAGCTCATTGGAGGACAGTGACATCACAAGGGGGTATGTATGAAAGTAGTGCAGCTCATTGGAGGACAGTGACATCACAAGGGGGTATGTATGAAAGTAGTGCAGCTCATTGGAGGACAGTGACATCACAAGGGGGTATGTATGAAAGTAGTGCAGCTCATTGGAAGACAGTGACATCACAAGGGGGGTATGTATGAAAGTAGTGCAGCTCATTGGAGGACAGTGACATCACAAGGGGGGTATGTATGAAAGTAGTGCAGCTCATTGGAGGACAGTGACATCACAAGGGGTATGTATGAAAGTAGTGAAGCTCATTGGAGGACAGTGACATCACAAAGGGGTATGTATGAAAGTAGTGCAGCTCATTGGAGGACAGTGGCATCACAAGGGGTATGTATGAAAGTAGTGCAGCTCATTGGAGGACAGTGACATCACAAGGGGTATGTATGAAAGTAGTGCAGCTCATTGGAGGACAGTGACATCACAAGGGGTATGTATGAAAGTAGTGCAGCTCATTGGAGGACAGTGGCATCACAAGGGGTATGTATGAAAGTAGTGCAGCTCATTGGGGACAGTGACATCACAAGGGGTATGTATGAAAGTAGTGCAGCTCATTGGAGGACAGTGACATCACAAGGGGTATGTATGAAAGTAGTGCAGCTCATTGGAGGACAGTGACATCACAAGGGGGTATGTATGAAAGTAGTGCAGCTCATTGGAGGACAGTGACATCACAAGGGGTATGTATGAAAGTAGTGCAGCTCATTGGAGGACAGTGACATCACAAGGGGTATGTATGAAAGTAGTGCAGCTCATTGGAGGACAGTGACATCACAAGGGGTATGTATGAAAGTAGTGCAGCTTATTGGAGGACAGTGACATCACAAGGCTGGTGTGTATGAAAGTAGTGCAGCTCATTGGAGGACAGTGACATCACAAGGGGGTATGTATGAAAGTAGTGCAGCTCATTGGAGGACAGTGACATCACAAGGGGGTATGTATGAAAGTAGTGCAGCTCATTGGAGGACAGTGACATCACAAGGGGGTATGTATGAAAGTAGTGCAGCTCATTGGAGGACAGTGACATCACAAGGGGTATGTATGAAAGTAGTGCAGCTCATTGGAGGACAGTGACATCACAAGGGGGTATGTATGAAAGTAGTGCAGCTCATTGGAGGACAGTGACATCACAAGGGGGTATGTATGAAAGTAGTGCAGCTCATTGGAGGACAGTGACATCACAAGGGGGTATGTATGAAAGTAGTGCAGCTCATTGGAGGACAGTGACATCACAAGGGGTATGTATGAAAGTAGTGCAGCTCATTGGAGGACAGTGACATCACAAGGGGGTATGTATGAAAGTAGTGCAGCTCATTGGAGGACAGTGACATCACAAGGCGGTATGTATGTAAGTAGTGCAGCTCATTGGAGGACAGTGACATCACAAGGGGTATGTATGAAAGTAGTGCAGCTCATTGGAGGACAGTGACATCACAAGGGGGTATGTATGAAAGTAGTGCAGCTCATTGGAGGACAGTGACATCACAAGGGGGTATGTATGAAAGTAGTGCAGCTCATTGGAGGACAGTGACATCACAAGGGGTATGTATGAAAGTAGTGCAGCTCATTGGAGGACAGTGACATCACAAGGGGGTATGTATGAAAGTAGTGCAGCTCATTGGAGGACAGTGACATCACAAGGGGGTATGTATGAAAGTAGTGCAGCTCATTGGAGGACAGTGGCATGTGTTAGGTGTCAGTTAGACATCATGGAAAGAGGTGTGTCAACAGGTAGGCCAGGGAAAGCCAAGAAATGGAAGGTGTATACTGTGGATAACACCAAAGGTTCTTGCTGAGCGGGTATGCGTGTGTGTGTGCCTGTAAACTTGAGTAAGACAGAGTGTGCGCGTGGAAGTGTGATTGCGCGCGTTTAAGCCAGAGTAAGCATGTATAAGGCTGTTGGAAGACCTGTAAACTTGTTTGCGCTGGTGTGCGCACGTTTTAGCCTGAATAAGCAAGTTTTAGTCCGTCTAAGCATGTATGCGCGTGTGTGAGCTGCTGTGAGCGTGTTTGCTCTTGTATGCGCGTTGCTCCCCCTGAGGAAACAGAAAGGAAAAAGGAAGCAAAACAAATAGCGGGAAGCTACCAGGTGATACTAGTAGAGCTAGCAGGTGAAAACAACCCGAATCAGGCAATAACACAGGCAGAACACTAGCCTAGCCCAGCCCAGTACTTAAATCTCTGCAAACAACAGTGCAGTTTGTTTCTCACAAGAGACACTGAAACACTGGAGTATGCTACTAGAAGTGAAAACTGAAAAAGCTTCACTCAGACAAAAAATGCTAGGGGCTACCATTGCTGTTATAAGACGACATATGCAACATGCTGAGGGTGGTGACAATGCAAATGCTGCCGGACAACCCACAGTGAGGAGACGGAGAAGAGTGTACAGGCCAAGGGTCACCTACCAGGGGTTACATGAGCTGGAGATAGTGGAGAGCTATAGAGTGGACAGAGACCTACTGCAGCAAATTGTTGAGCTGTGCAGGCCACGCCTCACACACAGAACCAACAGAGGGGAACCCATCCCAATGGAAACCAAGGTATGTGTTGGCCTAAGAATACTAGCAACAGGTACCTTTCAGAGACCAACTGGTGATATGATGGGGATATCACAGGCATCAGCATCCAGGGTACTGCACCAGTTCCTGGATGCCATGTCAGCACATGTCAGTGATCATGTATATTTCCCCAATTCCTGTGAGGTATTGGCCAGCAATATGCGTCTCTTCCAGCAAACAGCAGAATACCCTGAGGTAGTGGGTGCTATAGACTGCACACATATATGCATCAAAGCACCAGCCGGTGAGCGGGGTAGGGCCTACATTAACTGCAAGGGCTTCCCCTCCATCAACAGCCAGGTCGTGTGTGATGCCCAGGGCATAATAATGAATGTGTGTGCTGGCTGCCCTGGAGGCTACCATGATTCCCATATCTGGCATCTGACGCAGCTGTACCAGACATTTGCCAATGAGGACATCCCACATGGTCACTTAGTGGGGGATGCTGGCTATGCACTGGAGCCGTGGCTGATGACACCCATCAGAAACGCACACACACCTGAACAAGAATGCCATAATGAGGCACACGCACAAACACGAAATGTAATCGAGCGTGTGTTTGGGTTGCTCAAGTCACGGTTCTGGTGCCTGGACACATCTGGTGGAGCCTTGCAATACTCACCAACTACATGTACCCAAATTGTCATGGTATGTGCTATGCTATATAATATGATCCTGCGAAAACAGCTGCAACAGGACCAGCATAGGCCTGGGCCAAACAGCCCCCCACCAGTGCCAAGGCCATCACAGGCAGAGCATGACTCGGAGGAGGAACAACCTGAGCCTGCCCCAGTAGGCAGAAGGCGGCGTGCCCAGTATGCCTTGGCCATGGCAAAGAGGCAACACATAGCACATACACTAGCTCAGTAGGAACCCTGGAAATGATACCTCTCTCTGACTCGCACATATAGTAAAAGGGATGCCTAACTTGACACTACCTGTTTCTAAACATGTATAGGGAGTGCAGTATGTGCATCCAACATAGGCAGCCCTGCAGCACCACCTGAGGCATGATTGCCATGTGTTAAGCAATGTAAGGTAGTGCTAAACAGCATTTACCACCATGTCGTATATGCAAACTTGATGACCTTCAGTAGCATCCTACCCTCACCAAACATGAGGCCACAATATGAAGACAAGATGATCAATTACAACAATTGGCTTAAGTATTGGTGTCAGTGAAAGGAGGTTCAATGCAATGTCAGCCTGGGATGAGATGCTCGACAAGACATGATGCTTTGCTAGGGATGGATTTCAACTATCACCTGTGGCCTATTGGATATTGCCAAGGGCTCTTGTCACCCCCATAGTGCCTTTTCTAGGTAAGGCTCAAAAGACAAACCCACCTCCATAGGTATCACAAGGGATAAGAAAGTATACGTAATGCTACTCAATGCCAGAAGTCTAAACTGCAAGATGAACACTCTCCAAACACTCCTCAGCATGGAGAATGCTGATATCTGTGCAGTAACAGAAACCTGGTTCAAGGCTTCCAAGAGCACCCTAGCATTCACAGGTACACCTCATACCATACTTTACAGCTGCAAAACATGGAACAAACTACAAAAGGAGGGTGAGTATCAATATTTGTCAAAGATACCCACACCCCCAGGTTGGTGACACAGCATGAAGCATCAGAGACTACCCATGTGTAACCAACAGTGGGTAAAACCACCTTCCAGGTCATAGCCTGCTACAGACCACCCTCCTAAGCCCAGGAACCACACTTGGCCGACTGGAGAACACATGAAAATATGAAGATCTCCCCAAACACCATTATATTGGGTGGCTTCAACTACGCAAACATACACTGGGAGCATTACCCTAGCTCCAACACCCTAGGCCAAAGGTTCCCAGAATTAATAAACCAGAATGCTATGGAACAACTTGCTACCACTCCCACAAGAGGGGAAAACATACTGTACCTGATCATCACCAACATGGGGGACTCTATGCCCAAGACCAGAAGTGTATCCCTCACTGATACGATCACACCAAATAGTAATCTCACTGGATATTCACATCCCCACCCCAGCCCATGGCCAGAAAACCACAGTGAAAAATGTTCACTAAAGCATATGTCACACACCTCAAAACTGAGGTGGAATCCTTCACAGCCCCTGTGTCTGTGGAAAATATGGCCCAGACCTCATAACCCTTTATAAATGCAATCTATGAACACCGTCAGGAATGCATGGATCATGCAATCCCAAATAAAACCAAGAACCAATCCTCCAAAGGCAGGCATCCTGTTTGGTGGACCCCAGCCATAAACAAACCATACAATACAAGGAGGAAGCTACTATATGATAGATCTAAATCACAAAAAGGGAAGCCATCTCTGACCAGTATTATTGAAAAACAATGTCCACACATAAAATTGTCTAAGGCCATCTGTGAGATAAAAATTGTACAGGACACCAAGGATAATCACAAGGCATTCTTTACTTATTGTAGGAACCTGTGTGGGAATCCCCAGATATGTTCAGAATTAGTCCAAAATGACAAACAATACAACAAACCCACAGACATTGCCAACATCCAAGCTGACAGGTTCAGTGCAAACTTCCCCCCTCCCCACCAAAAGGGCAAATATCTATCCCAGCAGAGTGCTGGCCCCCTGACATTGCAGATGTTCAGGTAACAGCCAGCCTCTCCAAAGCAAAACACACAGCATCAATGGGACCAGATGGTGTCCTGGGCTGTGTCCAACATGAACCCCAAAAAGAATTGAACACACACATAAAACCACTGTTCAATGTCAGCCTTAACACATGATATGTACCCAAAGAGCAGTGTACAGCAACAGTGGACCCTCTCCACAAAGGTGGTGCCTCAACAGATGCTGCAAACAATCGCCCCAGAAGCCTGACTAGGTTGGTCTGCAAAGCTATGGAAAGGATTATCATGGACCTCAGAAATAAATATATTGGGGATACACAGACACTGGATCCCACCCATTTTGGCTTTGTTAAGGGCAGATCCTGCCTCTTAAACCTGGTTGAGTCATTTGAAACAGTCATCAAGGCCATTGACGAGGGGATGGTGGTCCACACAGCCTACCTGGACCTTGCAAAAGCCTTCCATACAGTACCCCACTTGGTCATCATAGATAAGATCACCAGCTTCAATAGAAACCCCTATGTCACTAGATGGGTTGCAAACTGGCTCAAGGACAGAACCCACATGGTCTGAAATGCTGGAGCCATGTCAGACCACAAACCAGCTACAAGTGGCATCCCACAAGGCTCAGTCCTGGGACCTCCCTTGTTTGGTATATATTTCTCAAAGGTACAGGCCAACACAGAAGAACTGTTGGTGAACAAGTTTGTAGATGACTGCAAACTGGGTGCCATAATCGACCCTCCAGCTGACACAAGCATCCTACAAAAGGGCCTCATAGAAACAGACAACTGGTGCCAGAGCCATGTCCTCAAGCTAAACACAAAACAGTGTATAGTCCTCCCCTTTGTCAAAAAAGTGCCCACAAATTACTACATATGTGGTAACCCATTAAGTATGAAAGAAGTGATAAGGGACCTGGGGGCCCAAGTCGATAGCAATCTCACATTCGACAACCATGTGGCCAATGTGCTCAGGGAAACATTTCATATAGCCCACCTAATCATGAAGGTAATCACATCTACATCAGGGGAGGTCACTGTGCCTCATATAGCCCACCTAATCATGAAGGTAATCACATGTACATCAGTGGAGGTCATTGTGCCTCATACAGCCCACCTAATCATGAAGGTAATCACATGTACATCAGTGGAGGTCATTGTGCCTCATACAGCCCACCTAATCATGAAGGTAATCACATGTACATCAGTGGAGGGCATTGTGCCTCATACAGCCCACCTAATCATGAAGGTAATCACATGTACATCAGTGGAGGTCAGTGTGCCTCATACAGCCCACCTAATCATGAAGGTAATCACATGTACATCAGTGGAGGTCATTGTGCCTCATATAGCCCACCTAATCATGAAGGTAATCACATGTACATCAGTGGAGGTCATTGTGCCTCATATAGCCCACCTAATCATGAAGGTAATCACATCTACATCAGTGGAGGTCATTGTGCCTCATATAGCCCACCTAATCATGAAGGTAATCACATCTACATCAGGGGAGGTCATCGTGCCTCATATAGCCCACCTAATCATGAAGGTAATCACATCTACATCAGTGGAGGTCATTGTGCCTCATACAGCCCACCTAATCATGAAGGTAATCTCACCTACATCAGTGGAGGTCATTGTGCCTCTTAACTCATCCCTCATCAGGCCCATAATTGAGTACAATGCCCCTTGTGGGATGTACCTTTTCAGACACCTGCAGCAGCTGGAAAGACTACAAAAGTACCTCACCAGGAGGATCAAAGGGCTCAAACACATGCCATTCACTGCCCGATTAAAGAAACTGCAGCTCCACTCAGTGGCATACTGCCTGCCCAGAGGCAATCTGTGCCAGATGTATAAAGCCATGTCCAACCTGGAATCAATGGACATGCCGCACCTTGGAAAATCAGAATCCCATCAAGCTACGCGCTCAAGAGACCTGAACCACAGGACTGAAATAAATAGGACATGCTAGAGTGACAGATCCATAACCCAGAGGCTCCCTCCACTCTTGAGTAAACTCCCACTCCAGGTTAGCCAGAGTCCCTCATTGACTCTCTTCAAGAGGAATCCCGATGAGTGGAAGGTTTACCCTGGGTATCACTTCTATGTCACTGTTAGCCAGAGGCACAGTGTACTAACCATGAAAAATGTAATGGCAAACTCCACTTACAATGTGTGTTGAAAGCCAAACACACTCTGGCTAGGATTATAAATGCCCTAGGGCAGATAGTCTAGTATGAACCTATGAACAGAATCACACACACCAAGTAGTACAACTGTGGTCACTGTGGAGTAATGTTTGCCAATGTCCACCCAAGTTGGTGAATACACAGCAATGTTGGACAAGCCTGGTTTAAGTAGGCCATAGCTGAACAAAATGCAACATGCTCATGGTTGCCCAACTGGCCCTTGACTAGTCTGGTCTGCTCAGTTTGAGCATTTACAGCAGTGATGGAACTCAAACCCATGATACTGTGCACCATAGTAAAAGTACTAAACCACTACACCATGACAGTATTGCAGTGTTCAGCCAGTATGAGAGAATGTTGCCAAGTCTTTGCAAACTATCCCATGGAAACCCTGCAAGCACAGCATAATCCCTGTTGAGTTATGACACAAAGGAGTCTAGCAGTAAGAACACAACATGACTTCCAACACACAGTATTAATGTCAATATTGGTCATGTTCACACACAACCACAAATGTAGTGGACTTCAGATCACAACATATGGAAAGGTCACACTGGGCATGCTCGCACACTTGGCTAAATGAGACACATGTCAGGCAACAAACCATGGAAAGCCTGAACTGGGCATGCTCACACACTTAGGCCATGTCTGAGTATAGCAGTCAGTCACACATATCTGGCAGTTGTATGTGTTAAGCCAGGAAACTCCCACGATCCAGCAATCCACCCTGTGCACACAGTTAAATGACAACAGACACATATATTAATATACTGGAACCCTGTCATGATCAAACATGTTACGCAGATACACAAGTTGTTCACAGAAACTGTGAAAGCTACGGCAATAAAGACCTGCAAACAGTAGCAGCAACAAATATTGTGCAACCCAAACATAAACATAGGTGCAGAGGTGACTACTAGGCTGTCTGCCCTAGGGAATTCATAAGCCTAGGCAGAGTGTATTTGGCATCTGCCTCCCCAGTAGAGTAGCCTACTGTGCCTCTGTAAAGTAGGTCACAGAAGGCACCCTTTAAGGCTACTTTGCTGTGCCTCTGTCAAGCAGGGACACAGTGGAGATCCCAGGGGTGAATTTGCAATTTCCCATCCATGCGGTTGTATTTTGCTGGAAGAGGGCTGGTGAGGGGCTATGTCTAACTTTAATTGGGATTCAATTCCAGAGTGAGGGGAGCCTGTGAGTAATGAATCTGTCCCTGCAGCATGTCCTAGTTATGTTTGTGCTGAGGTTTACGTCCCTGGAGTGTGTAGCTGTAAGGGTCTTGGATGTTATAAGGTGGAGCATGTCCATTACTTCTGGGTTTGAAATGGCTGTGTACGTCAGGCATAGATTTCCTCTGAGTAGGCATTAAGCAACTGAGTAGAGCTGGAGATCCTTTATCTGAGCTGCATAGGACATCTGTGTGTAGCCCATGATTCTCTTGGGGAAGTACTATTGTGTTCACTGTAGTTGCCGCAGGTGTTGGGTAAGGTACACCCCAAAAGGGGCATTGTAGTCAAACATGGTCCTGATGAGTGAGTGTAGAGGGCCACAATGACCTCACATGATCTACATGCAAACACCCATGTGAGAAGGAGGGCTATACAAAGTTCTTAGCAATGACTCTCTGTCAATGTGATTAGCAAAGGAGAGGCTATGATCTATCTGGGTCTGTGGGATATTGCTCTGTTATGTAATAGCTTCCTCCTTCAATTGTACAGCTTATATATGGCTGGGGTCAAGCAGACAGGTCTCCTGTTTTGGAGGAGTCATGGTTTTATGTGGGATAGCATGATCAATGCATACCTGCAGCTGTTCATACAATGCGTTTGTAAAGAATTCTGCAGATTGGTCTGTATTAACCTCCAGCACGGGGCCTCTGAAGTATTCCACCCCAGTCTTCACAAGTGCAAAGTCTGCTTTTGAGAAATTCTTTACAGTGATTTCCTTGGCTGGGTGTGGGGACGGGATATGGATGTCCAGGGAAAGTTGATCATGGTCTGATCTTAACAATGACAGTTCTACCTCTGGTGTGGAACACAGAGTCTCCATGTTGGTGATGATCAGGTCCAATATGTATTCCCCCTAGTGGGTGTGGTGACTGGTTGTGCCATAGCACATGGATTCACAAATTGTAGTGGCTGTAGGGTGATGTTGAGGGCTTGAGTAGTATCCCCAGTCAATATTTGTGTACCTGAAGTCAACCACTATAATGGTGTGTGTGAAGACCTTCATATCCGACACTGTTCCCAGGAAAGCCAAGTGTGGTTACTGGGTATGGGTGGGTGGTCTGAACTACACACCAAACCAAAAGGCAGTTTTGCACAATGGTAGATGTATATGTATGGCCTGTCATGCTTAGTGCAGTGGGACCAACGCAGAGGTGTGTGTATCTGTGATGTATATGGATACACCCCCTACTTGTGTTCTGTGTCACAAGTCCTGTGGTCACGAAGCATGGTATAGAACATAACCTGGCAGTGCCAGTGTGCATGTGTGACCCTGAACTAGGTTTCTGTGAATGCACAGATATAGTTATCCCCCATACTGAGGGATAGTTAAAGATGTACATTCTTCTTTGGAAACACTGATGTCAGCACCCTATAAATACAGCAGGAGAAGGGAAACCATCCAGTAATGCAAATAGTGTGCTGTGCTAATGTGTCTGTCTCAAGTATCATAACATAGTTACGTAGGGGTTTGAGTCCTGCAAACACTGTGTTTGTGTGTGGGGGGCAGGGGTGTGTGTATTTCTGCAATTCTTTGTGAAAGGAATGGCCATTTTGAAGACTGGGATAACCCACTAAAAGATGTACATTCTTCTTTGGAAACACTGATGATGTCAGCACCCTATAAATACAGCAGGAGAAGGGACACCATCCAGTAATGCGAATAGCGTGCTGCGCTAATGCATCTGTCTCAAGTCTCATAACATAGTTAAGTAGGGGGGTTTGAGTCCTGCAAACACTGTGTTTGTGTGTGGGGGGCAGGGGTGTGTGTATTTCTGCAATTCTTTGTGAAAGGAATGGCCATTTTGAAGACTGGGATAACACACTAAAAGATGTACATTCTTCTTTGGAAACACTGATGATGTCAGCACCCTATAAATACAGCAGGAGAAGGGAAACCATCCAGTAATGCGAATAGCGTGCTGCACTAATGCGTCTGTCTCAAGTATCATAACATAGTTAGGTAGGGGGTTGAGTCCTGCAAATGCTGTGTTTGTGTTTGGGGGGCAGGGGTGTGTGTATTTCTGCAATTCTTTGTGAAAGGATTGGCCATTTTGAAGACTGGGATAACACACTAAAAGAAGTACATTCTTCTTTGGAAACACTGATGATGTCAGCACCCTATAAATACAGCAGGAGAAGGGAAACCATCCAGTAATGCGAATAGCATGCTGCACTAATGCGTCTGTCTCAAGTATCATAACATAGTTAGGTAGGGGTTTCAGTCCTGCAAACACTGTGTTTGTGTGTGGGGGGCAGGGGTGTGTGTATTTCTGCAATTCTTTGTGAAAGTAATGGCCATTTTGAAGACTGGGATAACACACTAAAAGATGTACATTCTTCTTTGGAAACACTGATGATGTCAGCACCCTATAAATACAGCAGGAGAAGGGAAACCATCCAATAATGCGAATAGCGTGCTGCACTAATGCGTCTGTCTCAAGTATCATAACATAGTTAGGTAGGGGTTTGAGTCCTGCAAATGCTGTGTTTGTGTTTGGGGGGCAGGGGTGTGTGTATTTCTGCAATTCTTTGTGAAAGGATTGACCATTTTGAAGACTGGGATAACACACTAAAAGAAGTACATTCTTCTTTGGAAACACTGATGATGTCAGCACCCTATAAATACAGCAGGAGAAGGGAAACCATCCAGTAATGCGAATAGCGTGCTGCACTAATGCGTCTGTCTCAAGTATCATAACATAGGTAGGGGTTTGAGTCCTGCAAATGCTGTGTTTGTGTGTGGGGGGGGGCAGGGGTGTGTGTATTTCTGCAATTCTTTGTGAAAGGAATGGCCATTTTGAAGACTGGGATAACACACTAAAAGATGTACATTCTTCTTTGGAAACACTGATGATGTCAGCACCCTATAAATACAGCAGGAGAAGGGAAACCATCCAGTAATGCGAATAGCGTGCTGCGCTATTGCGTCTGTCTCAAGTATCATAACATAGTTAAGTAGGGGGTTGAGTCCTGCAAACGCTGTGTTTGTGTGTGGGGGCAGGGGTGAGTGTATATCTGCAATTCTTTGTGAAAGGAATGGCCATTTTGAAGACTGGGATAACACACTAAAAGATGTACATTGTTCTTTGGAAACACTGATGATGTGTCAGCACCCTATAAATACAGCAGGAGAAGAGAAACCATCCAGTAATGCGAATAGTGTGTTGCGCTAATGCGTCTGTCTCAAGTATCATAACATAGTTAGGTAGGGGTTTGAGTCCTGCAAACGCTGTGTTTGTGTGTGGGGGGAGGGGTTATGTGTATTTCTGCAATTCTTTGTGAAAGGAATGGCCATTTTGAAGACTGGGATAACACACTAAAAGATGTACATTCTTCTTTGGAAACACTGATGATGTCAGCACCCTATAAATACAGCAGGAGAAGGGAAACCACCCAGTAATGCGAATAGCGTGCTGTGCTAATGCATCTGTCTCAAGTATCATAACATAGTTAGGTAGGGGTTTGAGTCCTGCAATTGCTGTGTTTGTGTGTGGGGGGCAGGGATGTGTGTATTTCTGCAATTCTTTGTGAAAGGAATGGCCATTTTGAAGACTGGGATAACACACTAAAAGATGTACATTCTTCTTTGGAAACACTGATGATGTCAGCACCCTATAAATACAGCAGGAGAAGGGAAATCATCCAGGAATGCGAATAGCATGCTGCACTAATGCGTCTGTCTTGAGTATCATAACCTAGTTAGGTAGGGGTTTGAATCCTACAAATACCATGCGTGCGTTTGTCACACAGTTTGTGAATGCTTTCATTATTGTATGACATGTTATTATAACAGTAATTGCCACGCACACATCAGGTATGTGTTTACCACATACAGATATTTACCTGTGACCTTTAATAGTTCCTATGTGTGAAGCCTGCCCCATATGAATACAGTTGTTACCTTTGCAGCCATGTGCCGCAGCTTACCAGACCTTAGGCCATAAATGTATGTTGGTGACAATGCAAGCTACTGCAGTGATCTGTGTCCTAGGCCAACTATGTGACACACACCCATGAAAGCTTTGATAGATTAATGTGGGTGACAGTTCATGTCTGCAGTATATGTCAGACATGTTAAAACACAGCAAAGTCTGTGAGTCATGGCCATCCAGTGTAGGTGTATGGCAACTGTTGCCGATATGCATACAGACATCTTCTTGCTTAGGTGATACACAGAGGGACTGCAGAATACCTTTGGAAATGTGAATATCACAGGATAGACAAGATAACACCTGTCCACATGTACACACCATTACCCGTTCTACATGATGGGTGCTGCCACCTACATGGTACTGTTGGAATACTATGTTAACTACATGCCGATGATAATGCCACAGTAGCGTTACAGCAATATACCATGGCTTGGACAACATGTATCTGTCCGTATGATACCCTTGTGGTGGCTAGGTGTGTCATGTGTAGAATGCATTGTAGGCCACTGTATGTATTTGCAGTCATGGATGGACATATCCATAGTGTGTTGGCATGTACATGAGACTGCTATATGCCAAAGGGTATTGTTCCCAGGGATGTGTGGGGCTCAGTAACAATGGCTACTGGTATAGTGTAGTACTGCAGGGATATCACTGACACCAGGTTCCTACGTCTGTGTATCAGTTGAGGAGACACCATGTAATGACCACTGAATGTCAGGCTATGTAAGCTGTGTATACTACCAGAGTGCAGACCATTGACATGTGCAAACCGTATCACCCACAGCATACTGTCAAACCATGTCATGTTCCATGCTGACCATGTTCACAAATGCACACCTGCAAATCGGTGATGCAGACATCACACATGTACTGTCCCCAACACATGCAGGCACAGGTACACACAACAGCCATGTGGCACATGTGCAGACAGTAAACTTTGGGAATTAACACTGGTGCATACAAAACTGCAATGACAAACATAGTTAATGCATCATGCATGCTCGAATATACCCACAACATCATTACACTGTACTGTTAACAACATGATAATATTACTACAGTGCTATGTAGTCACCCTGTGCATCAGTACCATGCTATCCTGTTCCAGCATCAATGTTACAGATGGCAGGAGGTGGCACAGTTTCATCATATGCACAGGGTGTGTACTTGGTTTGCCAGAGTCTGCCATTGACACATCCAATCGACATGTATGTGTGTGTGTGTGTTAGTGAGGGACAACAGTACAACATGGGGCAACATTGCTGTGATGTGTGCATGTATGTGTTAGACCTAGGTGTTAGCATTATGTGTGTGTATGCATGCACACAGTTCCACCATGTGGCTGCCATATATGGGTGTTTGTGGACAGCCACAGACTGTACCTGCCAGGTCATACAGGTCACTGTCTCTGGCCATGGACAGGGTACTTGTGCCTGGCAGGGGTGCTACAGACAGTATCAGGTACTAAGCCAGACTGGGTACTGTCATCAGAAGCAGTGGGTTGTTGACTGGACACATGTCCCTGCTGGGACTGTCCAGAGCCATGTGCACATGGTCTTCTAGGATGGTCTAATGACAGCACAGACCCAGCATTGCTGGGGCTGGTACTGGCACTATGGGAGCGGCTGCGGGTTTGTTGTCATCCGCGATGACTGGCAGCTGATAATGTTGCTGGCAGACGTCCACGTCGACGCCTCAACCGACCTGCACTGTCCTGACTCCTGGACATGTAGTTTTGGAACACATCTAATGTGCCCCCCCCAATGTCTATCAATGACCTCGCTGATGTTACGGATGGCAGACGCAACATCACGCATAGTGTCATTCATAGCGGTGCAATGTGCTCTAAGCTCCCTCAGACCCTGTCTGGTGTACCGTTCCATACGTGCCTGTGCCTGCATTACAGCCCAGAACATAGTTGAGGTTGATAGACCTCTGTGGGCACGTCTGACAGGGGCAGTACGACCACGGATGCTCCCACGAGAACCCCTGGACATCTGCCTGTGTGGTACCATGTCAGGAATCTGGCCATGGCTGCTGTGAGGGGATGCATGTGCCAATGATACCACACTACCCTGGTCAATGCCCACTGTATGCTGTCCCTCAGCTAAGGACATTGGTTCATAAGTTCATAGGTTCATATTAGGTTATCTGCCCTAGGTCATTTATAAGCCTAGCCAGAGTGTGTTTGGCTTTCGCCACTCATTTTAAATTAATTTTGCTATGACCTTTTTCGAGGTTAGTATACTGTGCCTCTGTCTAACAGTGATGCAGAAGTGATACCCGGGGTAAACCTACGATCTCCCATCCACTCATCAAGATTCCTCTTGAAGAGAGTCAATGAGGGACTCTGCCTAACCTGGACTGGGATTTTATTCCAGAGTGAAGGGAGCCTCTGGGTTATGAATCTGTCCCTCCAGCATGTCCTATTTATTTCAGTGCTGAGCTTCAAGTCTCTCGAGCACATAGCTCGATGGGATTTGGATTTTCTGAGGTGCAGCATGTCCATTAATTCCGGGTTGAACATGGCTTTATACATCAGGCACAGATTGCCTCTGAGCAGGTGGTATGCCACTGAGTAGAGCTGGAGTTTCTTTAACCGGGCAGCATATGGCATCTGTTTGAGCCCTTTGATCCTCTTGGTGAGGTACTTTTGGGGTCTTTCCAGTTGCTGCAGGTTTCTGGTAAGGTACATCCCAAAAGGGGTATTGTACTCAATTATGGGCCTGATGAGGGATGAGTAAAGAGGCACGATGACCTCCCCTGATCTAGATGTGAATCCCTTCATGATTAGGTGGACTATATAAAATGTTTTTCTAACCACTTTGGCCACGTGGTTGTCAAATGAGAGATTGCTATCAACTTGTATCCCCAGGTCCCTAATTACATCTTCTGTACTTAATGGATTACCACCTATGTGGTAATTTGTGGGCACTTTGTTTTTGCCAAAGGGGATGACTATACACTTTTTGGCGTTTAGCTTGAGGCCATGGCTCTGGCACCAGTTGTCTGTTTCTATGAGGCCCTTTTGGAGGATGCTTGTGTCGGCTGGAGAGTCAATTATGGCGCCCAGTTTGCAGTCATCTGCGAACTTGGTCAGCCACAGTCCTTCCGTGTTGGCCTGTACTCTGAGAAATATATACCGAACAAGAGAGGTCCCAGGACTGAGCCTTGTGGGATGCCACTTGTAACTGGTTTGGAGTCTGACATGGCTCCAGCAATTCTAACAATGTGGGTGCTGTTCTTGAGCCAGTCTGCAAACCATCTAGTGACATAGGGGTTTATATTTAACCTGGTGAGCTTATCTATAATGTCCGAGTGGGATATTGTATCGAAGGCTTTTGCAAGGTCCAGGTAGGCTGTATGGACCACCTTCCCATTGTCAATGGCCTTGGTGACTGTTTCAAAGAAATTGACCAGGTTTAAGAGGCAGGATCTGCCCTTAACAAAGCTGAACTGGGTAGGATCCAGTGTCTGTAGGTCCCCAATGTCTTTATTTATGAGGTCCAGGATGATCCTTTCCATAGCTTTGCAGACCAAGCTAGTCAGGCTTATGGGACACCGTCTGGTCCCATTGATGCTGTGTTTTTTGCTTTGGAGAGGGCGGCTATTACCTGAGCATCTGAGATGTCAGGGGGGCAGCACTCTGCTGGGATAGATATTTGCCCTTTGGGTGGGGAGGGGGGGGAGTTTGCGCTGAACCTGTCAGCTAGGATGTTGGCAATGTCTATGGGTTCGGGGTATGTTTTGTCATTTTGGACTAATTCTGAGCATATCTGGGAATTCCCACCCAAGTTCCTAGTGACAATGGATGTATCGGCAGGATGACTGTGCACATTGATGGGGTTGACTGCTGTGTACTGTCAATTGGATGACCAACGACAGACCCTGTCACACCTCCCTGTGCCGTTATACATGTATTATCATTGGCACTATCCCCAGCAGTGGCTTCAGGTTCCCTGTTGCACTCCACCAAAGCAACATCAGAACCTGTGAGAGGAAGATAGGAAACACAGTTTACAAATGTGTACACGATATTAGCACACAGGCACACATGCACACATGCACACAGGTGCACATGCACACATGCACACAGGCGCACATGCACACATGCACACATGCACACAGGCGCACATGCACACAGGCGCACATGCACACATGAACACATGCACACAGGCACACATGCACACATGCACACATGCGCACATGTACACATGCGCACATGCACACAGGTGCACATGCACACATACACACAGGCGCGCATGCACACAGGCGCACATGCTCACATGCACACATGCACACAGGCACACATGCACACAGGTGTACATGCACACATGCACACATGCACACATGCACACATGCACACAGGCACACAAGCACACAGGCACACTCCTCAGTACAGCAGATACAAACACAGACACACCTGCAATCCAACACATACACAATACTGTTTTAGGGTGGGTGACCGTTTTACAAGGAAAACCATCACTGCACATGTGTCAGCATGCAGGTTATGTGTTGCACAGGAACATGCAGTGCAAGTGTAGACGGCCCTTGTTAATAACAGTATACTTGTACTTGATGCTTGTGTGTAGTTGTCCACCCTGGGACACAATGTGTACAAGGACATAACAATGTTGTGCAAGTGTTACAAGCTGTGGGTGCATAGATTTGCACACACACACACACACACACACACACACACACACACACACACACACACACACACACACACACACACAACACATGACGGTGCTACGCAATAACAGCTATGTGTACTTTTGTGGTCAGTGGAACTGGATGTGGTGTAGTAACGTGAGCCATGATCAACATGCTTCTTGTGGTCAGTCAACAATAATAATGTGTGCCAGACAGTCAGCTAGCATGCTGTACCTGAAGTGCAGTAACATGACTACATCCACAATTACACAGCCACTTGTTACATGGGTATGTAAGGTGGCCAATAGTGAGCATTGCCTAATATGAATGTATTATTTGTTCCAGACTGTTGCACAAAGACATGATAGGCCTCTACCCCTCAGGTATATTATGTGTGCTGCATAGATAAGTGGGATGCTGAAGGCTGGCCATACAGCAGGTGTCATAATTGGACATGTGTAGCAGGCTAAGGTGTAGTGTGTATGCCAAACATGTGTGTGTTGTGTACCTGTGTATCTGGTATGCCTATACAATGTCCAGTACTGTGTTGCCACACATGTGTGTCATGCTCTGTGTATTGCATGTGAGTGAGGCAGCTACTGAGAATAATGGGATATGCATAGTCTCACAGCAAACATGAACAGCATGCATTATGTGTAGGTGTGTTACATGTGCACACACTACACCTCCATATGACATGCACATGTCATTAGCAATAGTATTGTTATTACACACTCGCCAGCATGGATTGGCTGCCTTGCTGTCACTCCAGAGGGACCTGCAAACATATGAGAGTGATTGCCAATGGCCACAACTGTGCCTTTGATACTGTGAGTATGATAAAGTACAGTAGTACAACAGGTGGCTTTCACAGGTGTACAGATCATGCTCAGAATATCAATCTTGCAGAAGAATGGGCAGGTTAACAGCTACACAAACAGTACACATCTCACACATGTATAGACTACCAGTACAGAAAACAGTCAACTACAGATATGGCATGTTACCTGCACACTCCATTTCAACATGCTAGGTGGCTCCGGCCTCCATGATGACACATGTTTGTGGATGTTCTTGTTGTTGGCCTGGAGCTACAACACTTAGGAGGTGCTCCTCCACACTGGTGAGGGGGCGTGGATAGGTACCCCACCACCTGTGGCAAGCTGTTGTCTGTGGATATCAGACGCACGCTGCCATACATGTCTAATTAAATCACTGCAGTGATGGCGTACCTGCTCATATGTCCGGTTATGCAAGACTATGTCATTTACCTGACGGATAAGTTTCTGGCTGGTCCTGGAAAACAGCACACAGTAATTCTGCACCAGGCTCTGGTGGATCTCCTGATCCTCTGCTGCTGTATAAGGTGGGTTTCTCTGATGCACCATCACCCTGGAAGAAAGGAAAAGAAAAATATGTGAGCAAGTCATGTGGCACACTTAATATTCAAATGTACTGATATAACTTCACTGCCATATATAGCATCTGTCTGTATATCAGGGGATACACATGTTCGATACCACATATCAGTGCTCAGCCCACAACTGTCTGACAGTGCGTGCCACACTCCATACAACAAACTAGTATACACCAGCACTCGGCACACTGTTTGGGATACAATGCACAACCTCACACTGGGGTATGTATCAAGCTAATGGATGAAGAATATTGTCATCCCATGCAATGAATGCAATGCACATTTACAGTTTCAATGGTAATCCACCCTAGTCTTTGATGCCATACCCCTACCTGACATACATGCACAGTTGTTACTAAAGCCAGCATACTGCAGTCACAGAGTAAACATGCTGCCAGGTACACACACATACCCTGTAACATACATGTGATTGCGGCCATGGTACAGGCATCATTACACACACATTACACAAACATACAACACACAAATGTATGACGACACAGATGAGCATTACACCACCACCACTCGAACACAATGCAGGCAAATTGAGGCACCAGCTGTTAGAACATGAACCAAAAACGATTTATTCCTTCAAAAAGCGAAAGACTAAGCGCTTTCACCAGTCAACCTGGTATCATCAGAGTCATAGTAACACAATCAACTGATCTCATTAAATACATACCCTAATATCCTACAACTTGATTGATTAATTGATTAATTTAAACAATTAGTAAAATAACTTAAAATTCACAATTTAATATGTTATACAATAGTTCCTTCTATCTTTAAAATTACAACTAAATATAATAAAATATGGTGAATAAGAACTGTAAATATGTTATAAATATTTGTTGTAAAATTCATAGTGTAATGCTTTACTTTTCCTTTTTTATTTTATATCATACTTGCTCTATATCTTAATTGAGGTTTTAAGGAAATATAATCGTTCAATCCTGGAAACTTTGTGGCATTTAGCCTTAACTGCCATTCCATTTCTAATAGTGCTACTTTGTTGTCTATGTCACCATTAAAAAAAGGCATTACTCTATCAACTACGAAGAATATAAATTTACTAAAATTGCCACAAATTTTGCTATGTATATATAAAGCATTGTGCTCATCATGCTTTTTAATACTTCTCTTATGCTCACCTATCCTATCTCTCAATTTACGGGTGGTCATGCCAATGTAATATGCTTCGCATGTCATACAGGTTGCTATGTATACGCAATTTTTTGTGTTACAATTACATAGACCTGGACATGCTATTGTACGTTGATAACCCTTTAAACAAATGTATGCTCCCTCAGCAATAAATCTACAACTACTACATTTTCCACATTTACTCATATGTGACCTCTTGTATCTTTTGGTTTCTTTTTCTAAAATGTTTTTCATATTATTACCTCTACTAAAAACTATATTTGGACTCTCCCCTAAAATTATTCTATTTTGTGCACTTATACATTGATCCCATATATTTTTAACACTGTTACATAATTCCATCGCTTTATCGTTGAATCTCAGGACAAAATTAAGTTCGCCCTTCTCTATATTTTTATCTTTTGTTTTATCTATCTGTGACGTTATGTTGTTGTTACCTCTGAGTATCGGAATATAAACTGTTCTTCTTTTCTTATATATTTCTTTTTTAACTTTAATCAACAAAGACTGGGGATATCATCTCTCTAGGAATAACCCTATCAAATTATACATTTCTTTTTTGAATATTTCGTCATCACTTACTAATTTGGATAGACGAACCATTTGTCCTTTTATCACCCCCTTCCTTTGATGCAGGGGGTGACAACTTTTAAAATGCAACATGGAGTTAGAGTAACTTGGCTTTCTATATATATTACTCATCAATTTTCCGTCTTTTTTCAATAAGGAGATGTCCAAATAGTTTGTTGAGGTTTCACTCCATATATAGGTAAACTTAAAAAATTCTGTAGAATTATTTAGGTATGTCATAAATTCTTTTACATTGTCTTCACCACCTTTCCATATTATTAGTACATCGTCTAAAAATCTGTTATACATCAAAATTCTGTCCATGAATTTAGATGGAAAAATAAAATACCTTTCCCATGCAAGTAAAACCAAGTTGGCATATACTGGGGCGCACCTCGCCCCCATTGCCACTCCTTTGGTTTGTTGATATGTTTCACCTTCAAATGCAAGGTAATTATTAGTTAATATCAATTCCATAAATTCATGACAGATATTTATTCTATCTTTGTTGAAGCTCTGACTATTCATTAAACTATTGTAAAATAGTTCTAAACCCTCTTTATGTGGAATTGTTGGAAAAAGGTTTACCACATCAATAGTTAAAAAGCTATATGTTTTTGTATCTAGTTCATAAATTCCTTTAAGCCTTTCTAAACAATGCCAGGAGTCTTTTAATATGTGTGGGGCATCAATCAAAGCTTTTTTACAAAAATGGTCTACAAAGGCTGCCATGGGTTCTGTTTTAGAACCCTTCGCCAATACTATAGGCCTAAATTGTAAATAGTCAGTTCCTTTGTGGACCTTCGGTATCCCAAATATTTTAGGCATTTTTGGAAATTTGACACTTAGATATTCAAATTCTTCCTCATTAATTGAACCCTGATATAATGCATCAGCCAATTGAATATCTATCTTAATGTATGCCCTATTCACTTCATGTAGTGATGCCACCACGTATGTATGTTCATCTCCTAGCATTTTCATAATATGTCCAATGTAGTCTATTTTACTCATGACAACCATGCCGCCCCCTTTATCTGGACGCATGCATCTATATTCATTATTTGTTGTTAATTCATGCAATATTTTTCTTTCATTTTCGTTTAAATTATCTTGAGTCTGACTACGTTGTGAACATATTCTCCTATAGTCCCTTTCCACCATTTGTTCAAATAAACTAATTTCCCTATTAGAAGGTGGCATGAATGTACTTTTTCTCTTTAATATAGATGTATCAGAATCTGTACCTATATTTCCCCTCATAGGTCCTAGAGTAGAGAAGTGTAACTTCAAATTCAATTTTCTCGTATATAATTTCAAATTGATGAGCACTTGTGTTATATCAAGTTTAAAATTTGGGATAAAACTAATCCCCTTACTAAATAACTCAAAATAAGTCTGATCAATAACCAATTCACTATAATTGTATATTGTATATCCTTTGTTTCTCAGGATTTCATGTTTCAAACCAGACTCTATTCCTACTACCTCTTTATAGGAAGTGACACTTCCTTCATTTTTATTCTCTAATATGCCTCTAATAATTGTATGTGCATTCATACTATCTGTATTTTCATTCATTTCTATTATCTCATTTATCCCTAGAAGTATATTTTGATGTATGCCCCCTTGATTTTCATTCATTGTTACACTGCTCCCACTATCCTGTGTAACAGCTGTGTATGTAATGCTACAATCATGGGCATTTAAATCTTTTCCTTGAATAATATTGCAACCAGTCATTTCATCTACAACATTTCTAATACTTTCAAAATCTACTCTCATATTATCATGTTCAACATATTCAACATAAGGTACATCAAATATTGGCACCTTAAAACCCAGTTCAAAACAAATGTTAAAATCATCTGTATTGTCATTTAAAGTCAATGTCGTTGCATCCTGTTTCTCGTAGAGTGAAACTGTTGAACTTCTCTCCCTTGTGGCTTCTTGTTGAGAAGCCTCTCTGACCTGCGCGGATAATTCTGCGCCTCTAAAAAAACTTCTTCCTCATCCTCCGATATAGGTACTTCGTAGGGTGTTCTTATGTCTTCATTATATAATGTCCCCACAGTACCAGTTCTTTTATAATTATTTTTGTAGTTATTTTTACCTGGAGGGTAAGCCGTTTTGTTGCTATATTCCGCAGTATCCCTAACCAATTTCTTCTGTTTCACTGCTCTACTTTGATTAACAAACAATTCAATGTTCTTAACAACTTTTTCGAATTTGCTTTTATATTCGAAAAATACTAAGTCTGTTGTTATACTAGTATGCAACATATTAATTTCTTCACGCAATTGTACCAGTTTATTGTCATTATTGCGTATTATAATGTCAAGTAATTCCATACCTGTTTTGTCGTATAGTGCAACCAGCTCAGTGAAGGCATGTGTATCATACTCAACCCCCATAGGTAACTTCCACAATCGCAGGCCTCTCGGTATTTGTTTCAATTCCTTTGATGAGTTTAAAAAGGAATTGTCCAACTGTATGGCTCTGTATTTCTTACAGAGTTTCTCGTATCTAAACATCTGCTCACGAAGCGTCCCTGGATATTTCTCATTGTCCCTCAAGTTGTTACGTCTATTTCCTGGTGCGCTGTGTTCAACTGATACGTCAAACACAGGCGCTTCAAACCAGGGACTCAATTCATGTGCCTGAATGGCACCGCTTGATGATGTAGATGGTCCTGGTCCCTTCGGACTTTGTAGTTCACTGTTTCCTCCATTGATATTTCTAACCGCTCCGCTATAGGAATTGGGTATATCTAAGTTGTTCTCCCTCTGCCCTGGGGTGATGTCGTCAGTAGAATGTAGTGTATATAGTTGCAACTGAGAATCAGTTGGACTAACATTATCTTCCGAATGGTTGTTGCTTCGCACTTCACTATATACCTTCACGAGCTTACCAATAACATTAGTAAGCTCCTGTAAAATGCTTTCCATGTTCATTAGCTAAGCCTCCGTTCACGTTACACTGGATCGACTGACAACAATTGTCCCAACGAAAAGGAACCAAACAACAACATAACGTCACAGATAGATAAAACAAAAGATAAAAATATAGAGAAGGGCGAACTTAATTTTGTCCCGAGATTCAACGATAAAGCGATGGAATTATGTAACAGTGTTAAAAATATATGGGATCAATGTATAAGTGCACAAAATAGAATAATTTTAGTGGAGAGTCGAAATATAGTTTTTAGTAGAGGTAATAATATGAAAAACATTTTAGAAAAAGAAACCAAAAGATACAAGAGGTCACATATGAGTAAATGTGGAAAATGTAGTAGTTGTAGATTTATTGCTGAGGGAGCATACATTTGTGTAAAGGGTTATCAACGTACAATAGCATGTCCAGGTCTATGTAATTGTAACACAAAAAATTGCATATACATAGCAACCTGTATGACATGCGAAGCATATTACATTGGCATGACCACCCGTAAATTGAGAGATAGGATAGGTGAGCATAAGAGAAGTATTAAAAAGCATGATGAGCACAATGCTTTATATATACATAGCAAAATTTGTGGCAATTTTAGTAAATTTATATTCTTCGTAGTTGATAGAGTAATGCCTTTTTTTAATGGTGACATAGACAACAAAGTAGCACTATTAGAAATGGAATGGCAGTTAAGGCTAAATGCCACAAAGTTTCCAGGATTGACCGATTATATTTCCTTAAAACCTCAATTAAGATATAGAGCAAGTATGATATAAAATAAAAAAGGAAAAGTAAAGCATTACACTATGAATTTTACAACAAATATTTATAACATATTTACAGTTCTTATTCACCATATTTTATTATATTTAGTTGTAATTTTAAAGATAGAAGGAACTATTGTATAACATATTAAATTGTGAATTTTAAGTTATTTTACTAATTGTTTAAATTAATCAATTAATCAATCAAGTTGTAGGATATTAGGGTATGTATTTAATGAGATCAGTTGATTGTGTTACTATGACTCTGATGATACCAGGTTGACTGGTGAAAGCGCTTAGTCTTTCGCTTTTTGAAGGAATAAATCGTTTTTGGTTCATGTTCTAACAGCTGGTGCCTCAATTTGCCTGCATTGTGTTCGAGTGGTGGTGGTGAGATTCTAAGTTTGGACCCTGTATTGGTTCCTTTTCGTTGGGACAGATGAGCATTAACTGTGTACCTTATAGTACTGTGTGCCCCTACTTACAGATACCTATGCATGAGGTATGTAATCTGTGCAGACTACAGGTAACACACCAAACAGTGTTACCACAGAATGTGAACATACACCATACTGTAGTGTTTAGGCCTACAACATCAGGTAGTACAACAGTTCATATGTGAGCTGGATTCAACAGCAGTACCACTTACTAAGCATACATGTATTGCTTCTGCCTATGATGGGACACTGCAGTCGTACACAGGGAATTATGGCACAACATATGCCAATCTACTATGTTTGCATCCCAATAAGTGACACATCTTTCGCTGGCCTCACACCAAGGACACCAACTACCATGACAGACACAAACTCACGCTAAGCTATCACACCTTTATAGACCTTGCACACAGTCAGTGTCACACTCATTCAATGTCACATAGTTGGTATTGCACTGAGTACATGTGTGTGTGTGCATTGTGTCATAGGTAGGTACTATGCTATTGGCCCTGGGCCTAGGGCAGCCTAGCCATATACTACCCTGCCCTTTGTTACACATGTACTGTGATTTTACTTGCTCCTGTGAAATGGTTACACACAGG
>NC_056748.1:84857647-84880147 GCF_019279795.1 Protopterus annectens | reverse complement strand
CTCAAATACAGTCAGGTATATATTTGACCAGCCTCAGGGAAAGGTACATATCAGTGGGACACACCCGTGAAATATTTCAGATATTCTGCAGTTGTGGCTGTGGGGTATTTTGAACATATGTATTACTACACCATTTCTGACATGCAAGTAGTGTCTACTTTAACTTATTGACAGTCACCATTATGTGGGATACCCCACCTTTCTGTCTACTGTTAGTACATTTCACAGGGTGTCAGTGGGGCACAGGTAACATTTTTTTTGCAAATCAGGGACATCCCTGTAAATCAGTCACAGTTGGGAAGTCTGGCCTCATACCTATTCAAATATGATGGTGTTTATCCTGCTCTGATACTGTGTGGGGTTTGTAAGGTGGTACTGTAACATTATTACCGCCTAGCATGGCTGTTTCTCTTATCACACTAATGTAATGCAATTCCACAAGAATTGCCAGTAAGGATTCAGGGAACAAGCTTTGTGTAATGGCCTTCCTATATTCCCTTTACATTCACTCCTTGTATTTCATGATATATTTCTTTCAGCACCAAGTTCTTGTATATCTGCCGTGGCTCAGTGGTAACTCATGCAGACTACTGTTTCCAAGGTCCGGGGTTTAAGACTGACAGGGGTATTTTATTTTGCTGATGAGCCGACTACAGGCCTTGTCATACAGAGTGACTAAGGCACTTTTAAGCAGTTGTAAGCGGGTTTGCACTGGTTTGCGCGATGCTTACATATGCGCACACTAGCCTAGCTAAGCGCACCCTCGCTTAGCTAAGCGCACACAAGTTCACACGTGCTTACAACTGCTTGAAGGTGCTTACTCCCACTAACACCCGCGCTAATTTCTTTTAAAGAAAAGAAAATGGGGAGATAGGAAAGTGGTGAAAAAGGGGGCACAAAGAGGGTAGGACAGTAGGAAAACAAGCTCGGGATGTGCAGGAAGGATGTAGGGAAGGCCCATAGCTGCCCATTTCTTTATCAGCAAAAGCTGTGCATATGTGTGAAATTTGGTGTGAAATTTGAAACCTTCCACCCCTAAGAGAGGGGTGAGGACAACAAAATATGTTGTACTGCCAATTAGAATTATCGATTTACATGTCCAGTGGACATGTGTGCGAATTGGGCAGCTATGTATGGGGCGTAATTTTTTTGTGGGAACAGAGTGCCCTTTTTTTATTTTTTTTTCAGGTGAGAGTGGAATGTGAGGTGCAGGAAGTAGGTATATTTGGAGAGGTAGGTTGGGGAGGTTAACAGACAAGATAAACAAGACGCATACAGGGGCGGAGTATGACACATGTGGGGGGTAAACACAAATAACGGGGATGGATGTTTGGATATTGCAAACCCATGAGCCCACAGATGGCAACAGTGGAACTGAAATCCTCACCCATAGGCAGTTACCACTGCGCCTTCACAGCCCAGGCCAGGGCTGTGCTGATAGGATGGGCAGGCACACCCATGAGTTGCGCCACCCTCGCCTCAAGCTAGCATAGGGGATCAGTCACAGAACGCCTGATCTCACTACGCACCACAGACCGGACCCTATGGAGGGTGAATGGAGGCTCTCCTCCGGCCACACTTGCAGAGGGGGGACGAGCCCCGTCCCCTGCAGTGCTTCCACCCAAAGGTGGCACAGCACCACCGCAGGAGGAGGTCCCAGCCTGGGCACTGGTGCCAGGTGCACTCGCCAGCTGAGGTGGGAGAGGTGGGTCCGCTGGAACCCGCCTTCCCTGTTGTCCTATGTTTAGCAGTATTTTATGGCATTTTGGGTTAGTAACAGACAACACCATTCAAAATTAGTTGTAACAGCATGCATCAGTATTCCCATTAACCAAACACCCATGAATTCTGAACATTGAGCAGCAAGCATAACACATGCATATTTAGAACAACAGTGCACATTCCAACAGCATGCAGGGTTGATTGGTGGAAAAAGGCCATCAGGTTTGGATATGTGAATGGGGCACATGCATCAACATGCATGCAGATATGTATGAACCAACAGGACAAATGTCCATGGGAATTAGTTGTGAATACACATACCCGGTTTGGTGTGGAATGGCATCATTTGAGAAAATAGGGTAAGGTGGAGAAATTTTACATTAACAACTTAAGCTACCTATACATATACTGTACATTCCTAGTAGATGCAGATATATATCCCCAACATGTATTAGTACAGTTTCCTGTATGTAACCTTAGGAATGTTGGTGATGGGGATGTTACTGCTACATTAATATACATTCCATTTTTATTCATATATGTTCATATCTGGCTGTGTTCAGGTATAGCATCCTGCTACATTTGATTTATATGGGTCTAGACAACTGTGGATGTTCATAATTTCATACAACCATACTATTTCCATAATGCAAGCGTACAGCAACATATCCAAATTGTGGGACGGACACAGTCCAGGTTCTGTACTTTATTAAAGACATTTCACTCTTTGGTTGTGGCTGTCTCATTCATTTCATTATGTAGTGACTGCAGTATAACTTTATTCCAGACTTATTCTCACACTCTCTCAATTATTTTATATTTACATTTCAGAATGGTACTTAATTCTAGGCTTTATTAACATTTATTACTAGGTTACAACAATCCTTTCCAGCTGACTCACTTATTTCATATGGCAGAATTTACAAGGATGTATTTGACACTTGTCTATCCTTTGTTGATTGATTATCACTCATTTTCAGGCTGAAGCAGTTATCTGATATTACAATACAGGTGGAAACTCTATTTGAGACTTGTTTAATCTTTATTACTGGATTGCATTACACTATTTTCCAGGCTGCATCACTTATCTAATCTTACAATACTAGCAGAATCTTTATTCTAGGCTTATTTCACCTTTATTACTGGGTTACAACAATGAACTCTTTTACAATCTGTCCCACTTATATTCTATGACAATACCAGCTAAATAATTACTAACCTGCCTGGTGGCGCAACCTCAGCAGCCTATGAGCATAGGCTCGCTGATACACGGAACGAACACCTGCAGCTGTAATATAAAGGAAGTAATATTGGTACATACATCTCCATACTATAGGCTAGGATAGCATTTCTTACATACTTAATTACATGGATACTTACTCAGTAGTGGGGCGTTGGGCATTTGGTGGGCCTCCTGGATCCAATGGTTCAGTTGGTCCTCCTTCCATCGCTTCAGGTCCGCATGGTGGTGACGGACCTGTTCACCAGTCCTCGGAATGCCTGTGGCACTGGTGAGACCATGTGTCAACCGGTTCCACGCCTCTGCCTTGTATGCACCCCACTGAACCTGGCCCTGCATGAGTTGTGCTTCATGATCATGGACTAGGAGCCAAACCATATATTTTGACTCCTCAACACCCCACCTTTGTGCTCTAAAGTGACTTCCCTCTCCTGCACCTGCCATCCTGACTGCAAATGGGTACCACAATCAGTTATGCTGTGTATTCCCGCCTATGGGGCTTATATATGCCGGTTTTCCCGCACTTATCTGTGATTGGCCATTTTGGATATTTATCAACTTAAAAAAAACTGCTTTGTCATGCTTCTATTTCCATTCATTCCTATATATATGCTAATACTGCATTTCCCAGTACAACTGTCGTGGCGTAGTGGTTCAGTACTTTGACTATGGTACACAGTATCCCAGGTTCGACCCTGGGCATTGCTTTTTTTATTTTACTACTGTCTAGACAGGCTAGGAGGTGTGTCTGTGTAAAGGTGGCTTTGATACAGCTTGCCCAATGTTGCCCGACGTTAAGCTGGTTGGCGCGCTGCGCAGCTTCGTGCAAATGGCTTACACTGGGTAACGCGTTATTTAGCTATGAGCACTCATATTATGCTGGGTGAAGCGCTGCTGAACTACGGGCACTTATGCACTGCTCAACTCCGGGCACTCATATTAAACCTGTTAAACCGCTGCTCACCTGCAGGCACTCATATTAAGCTTGTTAAAGCGCTGCTCACCTATGGGCACTCATATTAAGCTTGTTAAAGCACTGCTCACCTATGGGCACCCATATTCAGCTTGCTAAAGCCTTGCTAAGCTATGGGCAATTATGATCCTTTTTTTATATTTTATTATGTCGGATTTCTTCAAAAATACATGGCCCATTTCATTACATTTTACTTAAATTATAGTTTTTATATATATATATATATATATATATATATATATATATATATATGTCAGGGGATTGTTTCATGCTTATTTAAATAAAAATGGAAAATGATGTTGTGGGGGCTCGAACCGTGACTACCTCCTCTTTGGCCAATGTCTCTACAGCTATGCTATTGCTACTTGGCTTAATTTGCATATTTAGATCTTATATGCTTTTCAATGTCTGCTAACTGTGGCTGAGCGGAGGGCATTGGCCAATGTCTCTACAGCTATGCTATTGCTACTTGGCTTAATTTGCATATTTAGATCTTATATGCTTTTCAATGTCTGCTAACTGTGGCTGAGCGGAGGGCATACCCATGCAAACGAGCACAACTACGGGCAAACATTTTGGAAATTATAAAAAAAAAAAAAATTAAACTGCTATTTTTAAGTTTTACATTACAGTTGGGTTTATAGTCTGTGAGGGCATGTGTGGTGTTGTGTTCCTTGACATTTCCGCGGACTCGCTCGTGGGTGTTTACTTTCAGGACTCTGACTCTTCTGAGGGCGTGTCCCTTTGCAGAACTCGGCATTCGGACACACCCCCCACTTTCCTACATGGACCGTGTTAGCCTAGGGTATGATTCAGCATGCCCTCATGAATATGCATGGCATGCTGATGTCATACCATTAAACTGCAGCCTCCATGTAAGACATATTAACTTTTACATGGAGGTTTCGTGAATCCAGCCCATAGACTGCAGAAGGTCAATAAAACCCCTAAAGTCAGAAGTCTGATAAAACAAATGCACACAGTAATTAGGACTGTCCATAGAGATCCATGTGATATAACAGAAGTAAACAGGATATATTACTGTGCTGCTAAATTAATAACAGATAAAATTCAACCACAAGAACACAGGGCAGTGAGGGAAAGGAAGGGGAGAAATCGAATACCATCATGGAAATATCGAATAGAGAAAACTATAAAGCAATTAAGGCAAGAAGTGTCACTGTTAGAAGATTATAGAAGAGGGAATAGATCAACAAAAATACTAAGAAAGATAGACATGATAAAAGCAATATGCAGCATTATAATGGATCAGGATTTATCATGGACTATCGCAAACAATAAACTAAAAATATCAGCATAGGCAGAAAAACTTAGAAGATCCACAGTTAAATATAAAGAAAAAGTACAAAATAATAATTTATTGATTACCCAAAAAAGTTTTATACAGAATTGGGAAACAAAGTAAAAGGAATTGAAAGACCATCAAAAAAAGAAGAAATAGATATATTTCGGAGAAGTATCTATGAAGATGCTCTGGAACATAACAAAGATGCTAAATGGATAGAAGAAGTAAACGAAAGAATAAGAAGTTTAAAGGTACAGGATATGAAATGGGATGAAGTAACAGCCAGAGAGATTGAAACAAAGTTAAGAAAAGCGTCTAATTGGAAAACCCCAGGCCCAGATGCAGTACCTAACTTCTGGTTAAAAGTGTTAACATCTTTGCATTAAGATTTAGCCATGACTAAGAACTATTTATATATGCACCCTGAACAAACATCACACTGACTAACTGCAAAAAAAAAAAAAACAATGCCCCTATTTAAGAATGAACCTGCAAGCTACCCTAAAAATTATAGACCAATAACTTGCATTCCAACAACATATAAACTATGCACTGGAATTAATGTTGACAGAGTTTTTAGTCATTTCAAAGAAAACTTAATTATGGCAACAGAACAAAAGGGCAATAAAAGAAAGTCATATGGAACAAAGATCATTTGTTGTTAAATAAAGTCATAGTGGAGAACTGAATGAATCTAAGTATGGCATGGATTGACTACAAAAAAACATTTGACATTATCCCAAATCCATGGATAAAACAGTGCTTAAACATGTATAAGACACATCCTACACTGATAAATTACATCACAGCGATCATGAAACAGTCGCAAATCACTTTGCAGTTAAGCCATGATAAAGGACAAATTATTATTCCAAGGATAAAAATCCAAAGGGGGATATTCCAGGATGACACCGTTGCTCTTTTGCCTTGCCCTTAACCCATTAAGCTGTCTGCTTAACAGATTAGGCCATGGATATAATTTGGCTCTCAAAAAGCAACAAAGTGTAAAGACTTCTCTTTTTCACTGATTTAAAACTATATAGCTAATCGGATGAGGAACTGAAAGCACAACTGCAAGTAGTCAAAACTTTTTCAGTTGATATAGGAATGTCATTCGGTCTTGATAAATGTGCAAAAGCAACCTTTAAAACAGCAAAGGTGCAGTACCAGGAAAACATCAGTCTAGGACAGGAACGTGATATAAAAGAACTTGAGCAAGAGGGAGTGTATAAGTATTTGGGAATTGATGAAGGATCAACAATAAAGCATGAATAAATGTGAATAAAACGTAGTAATGAATACTTTAGAAGACTTTAATTAATCCTGAAAACAGCATTCACATCTAGGAACAAAATTCAAGCTAAAAACCAATTTCCTCTTCCTGTCCTAACATATAGCTTTGGAGTGACTGACTGGCCTCAAAAGGTGTTGGATAGATTAGACAGGAAAACAAGAAGGATGCTTCATGCTCATCAAATGATTTTATCAGTGCATACCAGGATTATATATTCCCCGTACTAAAGGAGGTATGGGCCTCCTTAAAAATGACTACATGTATAGATCTGCAGTCGTGGAAATGCATACACATCTCCTGATCTCACAAGACCCAAACATACTGAAAGTTTTGAAACATGAGGAGAATAAGTCTGAGATGACTTCCCTGCTTAGTTTAGCAAAAGCAGGAATGGAAATCAAACCAGAAGTAGATAAAAATCAGGCAGCAACTGAATGTGCCAAATTAACAAAAGAAAGACTATAACATGAAGGATCAGATGAGAAGGCAAGAAATGTGGAAAATGCATAAATATAGTTGCAAGTTTAGAAAACTCCTGGAAGAACCTCATGTTGATCAGGATCAAATGCAGGAGTGGTTAAATAGAGGTGAATTCAAACCAATAGATGAAAGGTTAATATTGGCAGCCCAAGATAGTGGGCTACATTCACATTGGTTTACAAAGTCCATTGAACATGTAGGAGAAACAGACAAATGTAGGTTTTGTAAAACAGAATAGGAAACAGTAGCACATCTTGTTGCTGGTTGTGATATACTGTTAAAAATATGGTATACTGAAAGGTATAACAGTGTGGCAAGACTGTTGCACTGGGGATTGTGCAAACATTATAATACTGAAGTAGCTGAACACTGGAAACATGAGCCACAAAGCATCATAGAAAATGATGAAGTCTACATCACATAGGTTCACCCATTACCAACAGCTCATAGGTTCATAGGTTCATAGGTATGTGCTAGGCTAATGGCTATGGAGCCTTTACAAACCTAGCCCATAGGATTACCCTGGCATCATGCCACCAGACCTTAGTTCCTAGTGCATCTGTCGAATAGAGCCACTGGAGTAATCCCTGGGATGAATTTTCTATTTCCCATCCACTCATCAAGATTTCTCTTGAAGATGGCCAGTGAGGTGCTCTTTTTGACATGTATGGGAAGTCTATTCCATACCATGGGAAGTCTCGGGGTTATGAACCTGTCCCTCCAGCATGTTCTGTTGATTGTGGTAATGAGGTTGACATCTCTGGAGTGTGTTGTGCTTAGGGATTGGGATTTCTTTACATGTAGCATTTCTAACAGAGCTGGGTCAGACATGGCTTTGTAAGTCAAGCAGAGATCGCCTCTAAGTAGGCGATATGAGACAGAGACTAGTTGGAGTTTTTTTAGTCTGTCCATATAGGACAAGTGTTTAAGGCCTAGGATCCTCTTTGTGAGGTACTTTTGCAGCCTCTCCAGTTGTTGCAAGTGTCTAGTGAGGTACATGCATAATGGGGCATTGTACTCGATGATTGGCCTTATGAGGGAATAGTAGAGGGAGACAATGACCCTTTTCTTCCCGGATGCAAAACCATTAGTAATGAGATGTGCCACATAGAAGGACTTTCTGACCACAGTGGCAATGTGGTGGTCAAAAGGGAAGTTGCTGTCAACCTCTGTTCATAGATCTCTTATAACACCATCTTTGTTCAGTGGACTACCATCGATGTGGTAATTCAAGGGATCCAGGTTTTTCCCAAAGGGGATTAAGACACATTTTTTGGCATTAAGCTTATGACCATGGTTCTGACACCAGTTGTTGGTCTCATTGAGGCCTTTGTGTATGATGTCAACATCACTTGGGGAGTTAATAATAGCTCCCAACTACTTGAAATTGTCTGCGAACTTTGTCAGCCAGAGTCCCTTCGTGCTGGCCTGGACTTCAGAGAAGTAGATACCAAACAGGAGAGGACCCAAGACCAAACCCTGTGTGACTCCACTCGTGACTGGTTGACAGTCTGACTTGGAGTCAGCTACTTTCACACTGTGGGTTCTATCTGTGAGCGGTTTGCAACCCACCTAGTGATATAGGGGTTGATGCCTAGCTTAGTGAGTTTTTCTATGATTCCTGAGTGGGGAATGGTGTCAAAGACCTTGGCCAGATCAAGGTAGGTTGTATGAACCACCTTACCTTCATCCACAGCTCTGGTGACTGACTCAAAGAAGTCAACCAAGTTGAGCAGGCATGATCTACCCTTCACAAAACCAAACAGTATAGGATCCAGAGTTTGGAGATTTCCTACATCCTTGTCTATTAGGTCCATGATGATACATTCCATAGCTTTGCCTATCAGACTTGTCAGGCTAATGGGGCGATAGTTCCCAGGGTCTGTAGTCGCTCCTCCCTTGTGGAGAGGGATGACTGTAGCAGTGTGCTATTCGGGAGGGACAAAGCCTTAAGTGAGGCTGTGATTGAACAGGGCACACAGGTGAGGTGCCAGTTCACTCTGTAGTTCATGTAGAACACAGCCAGGGATATTGTCAGGTCTCATAGAAGCTGTATTCTTGGCCTTGGACAGTGCTGTTTTAACCTGTGGAGCAGTAATGGGTGCCTGGCAATCTACTGGTATTGTGATTGGCCCTATGGGGGGGGTAAAGTTGGCACTGAATCTGTCGGCCAGTATATTGGCAATATCTGTTAGCTTGGTATAGGAGGTACCATTGTGCAGTAGCTCAGAACAAATCTGGGTATTGCCGTGGATATTCTTTAAATAACAATAGAAGACCTTGTGGTTGTCTTTACTATCTGTTGCAATTCTGTTTTCTTAGCTAACTTTAGAGGATTTGATGAGGGATCTCAACCTTTTGTTGAGGCCAAAAAGGGAGTTTTTCCAGTCTTGGGACTTCACCTTATTCTGCATCAGTTTCCTCCTTCTGTTGTAGAGTTTGTTTATGGCAGGGGACCACCAGATTGGTCTATGAAAAGAAGACAAAAGTAGCATTAATCACTGAAATCACCACACCCAGTGACTACATCGTCTTGTGTACAGAGAGGCACTAAGTCACAAAATATCAGGATTTTCAGGCAAAAACAAGATCAATGTGGAAGAAAGATACCTGACAATTCCAGTAGTAGTAGGAGCAACTGGTCTTATAAAAAAGAATCTACAATCATATTTAGATATGTTACCAATACATGTAACTCCATACGAACTGCAAAAGGAGTCATTCCTGGGCACATTGCTGATGCTGCGAAGAGCACTTTTGGCTAACATCAAAAACTGAAACAATACTAATTTGTGAACTTTAATCATACTTTCATTTAGGAACGGGGTCCATTCCCATCACTGTATTAGAAACACAGAAGATTTTGAGAAATTAAAAAAATAAAATAGCAGTCCTTGGTTTATGACTCTTGACTTTGCTATTCTTCATTCCATTAGGATACAGCATAAGATAGTCTATGTGTCATACACAATACCCACATATAATGTCTGCGTGTGTGTGTGTGTGTGTGTGTGTGTGTGTGTGTGTGTGTGTGTGTGTGTGTGTGTGTGTGTGTGTGTGTGTGTGTGTGTGTGTGTGTGTGTGTGTGTGTGTGTGTGTGTGTGTGTGTGCATATATATATATATATATATATATATATATATATATATATATATATATATATATATATATATATAAACACAACCCAAAT
The DNA here is from genome assembly GCF_019279795.1 of Protopterus annectens. NCBI lineage: Eukaryota > Metazoa > Chordata > Ceratodontiformes > Protopteridae > Protopterus > Protopterus annectens. The sequence goes on along the minus strand of NC_056748.1, from coordinate 84,869,942 downwards.
GACACATAGCCCACAGACTTAGTGTGCCACTCAACCACAGCCAATAAGGCAAAACAACGTACCCAACACACTAGTTATAGGTGACTCTATAGTCAGGAACACTGATGTCCCACTCACCAGCTAAATAAGGAGAAGGTTACTGTCAGCTGCCTGTCAGGTGCCAGGATCAGCCACATAACCCACGCACTCAGGTCATTCCACAACAAGTACAAGTATTACTCTGTCATTGTCCATGTTGGTGTGAATGACCTGAGATGTACCTCCCTGGACTACATGAAAAGAGACATGGAAGAACTTTCCGATCTTGTAGCCCAGGCAGGTATGACCCTAGCCCTGAGTAGCATTCTGCCATTGCCCAGAATGAAAAAAGACACAATTCCTCCACTCCTTCACCAGTCAAGCATACAATATACAAAAGGAGAACACCAAGTGTTCTCCTTTTGTATATTGCCCAGAATGATACAGCAGTACATGGACAAAATGATTGACTTCAGCAATTGGCTAAGCTTCTGGTGTCATTCTAAGGGGATCCAGTATCTGTCTGCTTGGGATGACATGGTCGACAGACCACGATGCTTTGCCACAGATGGCCTGCACCTGTTGCCCCTGGGATTCCAGATACTGGCTAAGGCTCTTGCTGCCCCTATAGTGCCTTTTTAGGCAAGGTTCAAATAACAAATTCACCACCATAACATGAACAGGCAAGCAAAAACTGAGGGTAATGCTACTCAATGCTAGAAGTCTAAATCTCAAAATGCACTCACTCGAGGCACTCCTTAAAATAGAGAACATTGATATCTGTGCAGTGACTGAGACCTGGTTCAAGGTTCCAGAGAGCACCCCTGCACTACCAGGCTATAACTCATACTACAATTTTCGGCAATGTAACCTGGACCGAAACACCAAAGGCGGAGGTGTGCCCATATTTATTAAGGGTATCCACACCTCTAGGCTAGTTGTTCAGCATAATGCATCCAAGGCTATCAAAGTGCAACTAACTATGGGCAAAATTGCAATCCAAACTGTAGCTTGCTACAGATCCCCCACCATGCCCCAGGATTCCCACTCCTCTTCTCTTGATGTACTGGAAAATATTAGGGTTCAATCAAACACCCTAATAATGGGCGACTTCAACTACCCCACCATTAACTGGGAAAACTACTCATGTACCAACTCCTTAGCTCAACGCTTTCTGGAATACATAAACTCCAATGCCCTGGATCAACTTATCCACACCCCCACCAGGGGCAACAATATCCTAGACCTTGTCATTACCAACATGAGTGACTGGTGTTCCACACCTGAAGTCAACTCCTCATTGGTCCGATCCGACCATAAGCTAATCACCCTTGATATCCACATCCCACCCCCACCCCCCATTAAGGAAACCACAGTAAAAAATTTCTCCAAAGCCAACTTCATGCTTCTTAAGACAGAAGTGGTGAACTTCATGACACCCATGCAGATGGACAATACAGTTACAACTGCTGAATCCTACACAAATGCACTCTATAAGCACTTACACGAGTGCATGGATCATGCTATCCCAAACAGAACCAAGACGCTATCCTCCAAAAAAATGAAGCCAATCTGGTGGTCCCCTGCATAAACAAACTGTACAACAGAGGGAAGAAACTGTTGCAAAAGAGAGTAAAATCCCATGAGTGGAGGAGCTCCCTGATCAGCCTCAGTAAGAAGCTGAGATCCCTTATAAGATCCTCCAAAGTTAGCTACGAAAACAAAATTGCCACTAATTCCAAAAACAACCACAAAGCATTCTATAGCTATGTCAAGAATTTCAATGGCAACACCCAGATTTGCTCTGAGTTACAGCACAAAGGCACGAAAATTACAGAACCAGCTGATATTGCCAACATCCTGGCAGATAGGTTCAATGCTAACTTTTCCCCCCTCTCACCCCCTAAAGGGCCCATATCTATACAGGAAGAATGCAGAGTCCTTGTAATCACAACTATGCAGGTAAAAGCTGCACACTCTAAAGCCAAAAACACAGTATCAATGGGACTGGACAACATCCCAGGCTGCATTTTACATGAACTTCAGAATGAACTGGCTCCCCACTTAAGCACCATGTTCAATTATAGCCTCACATCAGGCTTTGTGCCCACTGAATAGTGGACAGCAACAGTTATCCCACTCCACAAAGGGGGAGCCACCACTGATCCCGGGAACTATCAACCTATTAGCCTGACGAGCCTGGTCTGCAAGGCCATGGAATGCATCATCATGGAACTCATAAACAAAGACATTGGTAACCTCCAAACTCTGGATCCCACACAGTTCGGGTTTGTGAAAGGGAGATCATGCTTCCTGAACTTGATCGACTTCATTGAGGCAGTCACCAAAGCTGTAGATGAGGGTAAGGTGATTCACACAGCCTATCTTGACCTCGCCAAGGCTTTCAACACCATCCCCCATTCTGGAATTATAGCTAAACTCACTAAACTAGGTATAAATCCCTACGACACAAGATGGGTTGCCAACTGGCTCTCTGACAGAACCTACACTGTAAAAGTTGCAGACTCCAAATCTGACCTCAAAGCAGTGACAATTGGAGTACCACAGGGTTCCATCCTGGGACCGCTCCTGTTTGGTATCTACTTCTCTGAATTACAGGCTAACACAGAAGGCCTCTGGCTAATGAAGTTCATAGATGACTGCAAACTAGGAGCCATAGTCAAGTCACCAAATTATGTGGACATCCTACAGAAGGGCCTCGCTGAGACAGATGCCTGGTGTCAGAGCCATGGCCTCAAGCTCAATGCCAAAAAGTGCAGTGTCATCCCCATTGGTAAAAACTCTGTACCCATGAACTACCACATAGGCAGCAATCTACTTAACAATGAATGTGTGATAAGAGACCTTGGGACCCAGGTGGACACTAGTCTCTCCTCTGATAGTCACATCGCCATAGTAGTCAGGAGGTCCTTCTACATGGCACACCTCATCATAAAAGGGTTCTCATCCAGGAAAAAAAGAGGTCATTGTTCCCCTCTACTCGACACTCATTAGACCCATTATAGAGTACAACACCCCTTTTTGAATGTACCTCACAAGACATCTGCAGCAGCTGCAAAGGCCACAGAAGTGCCTCACAAAAAGGATTACTGGCCTCAAACAAATGCCCTACACTGACCGCCTCAAAAAACTCCAGCTTTACTCCATAGCATATCGCCTACTCCGAGGTGATCTCTGCCTAACATATAAAGCTATGTTAAACCCAGAGCTGTTGGACATGCTACTCCTAAATAAATCCCATTCCCTCCGAGCTACATGCTCTAGGGACCTAAACCTTGTCACCACAATAAACAGGACATGCTGGAGGGATAGATTCCTGTCCCAGAGACTTCCCATACTCTGGAACAGGCTACCCATCTATGTCAAGTAAAGTTCTTCATTAGCACTCTTCAAGAAAAATCTTGATGAGTGGATGGGAAATAGGAAATACACTCCGGGGATCACTTCTGTATCTCTGCTCGACAGTGTCACAGGAAAATAACTTTATTGGTTGGCGTAAGCTAGGGAACCTTGTTGGCTAGGCTTACGTAGGCCCTTAGGTCGATAGCCTAGTACCTACCTATGAACCTATATATATATATATATATATATATATATATATTTATATTTATATATGTATATATATATATATACATATATATATACATATATATTATATCTATATATATATATATATATATATATATATATATATATAGGTGGAGGAGACCCTGGAGAGATGTAGATATGCTCTAGAGAGAAGAGGAATGAAGGACAGCAGGACTAAGACAGAATATATGTGTGTGAATGAGAGGGAGGATAGAGGAATGTGAGGATGCAGGGAGTAGAGGTGGCGAAGGTGAATGAGTTTAAATACTTTGGATCAATAGTTCAGAGTAATGGTGAGTGTGAAAGAGAGGTGAAGAAGAGAGTACAGGCAGGATGGAGTGGGTGGAGAAGAGTGTCAGGAGTGATTTGTGACAGACGAGTACCAGTAAGAGTGAAAGGGAAGGTCTACAAGAGGGTAGTGAGATCAGCTATGTTATATGGGGTGGAGACAGTGGCAATGACAAAAAGGCAGGAGTCAGAGCTGGATGTGGCAGAGTTAAAGATGTTAAGATTTGCACTGGGTGTGACGAGGGTGGACAGGATTAAGAATAAGTATATTAGGGGGTCAGCCCAGGTTGGATGGTTTGGAGACAAAGCCAGAGAGGCAAGATTACTTTGGTTTGTACATGTGCTGAGGAGGGATGCTGAGTATATTGGGAAAAATATGCTAAGAATGAAGCTACCAGGTAACAGGAAAAGAGGAAGGTCTAAGATAAGGTGTATGGATGTGGTGAGAGAGGGCATGCAATTGGTTGGTGTGACAGAGCAAGATGCAGAGGACAGGAAAAAATGGAAACAGATGATCCGCGACCCCTAACAGAAACAGCCAAAAGAAGATGATATATATATATATATATATATATATATATATATATATATATAGTTCCCCTTTAGAATCTCGAGATATCTCAAAACTATTAAGTCAAACAGCCCACAATCCCAAAACACACAAACACAAAAAACTGAAATCCCGAACATTCACAAACCATACACCACACAACACGCACACCATTCAACCCAAAACACACAAACTACACAATCCTACACTACATCTACGCAGGGGGCAAGCCCCCCTGCACCCCTCATGTGGGGAGCTGTGCCCCCCACACCCCCCTACTTATATATACCAACTCCAAGATCGCACAAACACTTAGGAAATGCATCACTCACACGCAGACATTCCACACTCCCTCGCACACACACACATACACACACACACACGTACACACACACACACACACACACACACACACACACACACACATCACACATACACAAACACAACCTCCCTACCCTAACCCATATGCACACCTTACAATAAAACTCACATACACTCACTTACCTTCACTTCCACAAAGCATCCCGGCCAAACACTTCCCATTTCGTTGTTACACTGCATAAGCACGGATTCGAGCTATTCGAATTCGCACTTATGCACTTTCGAGAATTTACATTTTCACCTTTACTGTCCCGAAATACTGAAATTCGAGCTTTCAGTATTTCAGGATTGTAAAGGGGAAACATATATATATATATATATATATATATATATATATATATATATATATGTATACATATATATGTATACATATATATATATATATATATATATATATATATATATATATATATATATATATATATATATATATATATACATATATACATATATATATATATATATATATATATATATATATATAGATTTACTATTACAATGCCGACGTAGCATGGTATGCCTATGAACTATTTGAACTACAGATGTTCTAATAGTTCATATGTGTGCAAGCTACATAATCGAACGTTACATATGCGAATATGCTGTGCATTCACAAATATGAACGTTCGATTATGTACAGAGATTGCGGTACAGTGCGGTAAGGGAAATACATCCCTTTCCTCACTGTAGTGCAATCTCAGAGTTGGAATATATAGTTAGAGGGGGAGCAGGGGGGCTTGCCCCCCTGCATAAACGGAATGTTAGGTGTACTAGTCAGGGAATTATGACAAGGGTGGAATTGCTGTTAAGTGCTGTAAAATGTCGTGTTGGACATTTTCAACATTAACAGCTGATTTTTGACATGAGGGCCATTAAGTAATGTGTACTTTTGGCAATATAGTTTGTTGTCAAGTTCCATTTTTTTTAACTTCAATATTTTAATAGTAAGCCATATATCTATATATATATATATATATATATATATATATATATATATATATATATATATATATATGTATCTGTATAAATAGAAAGAGATCGATCTGTAAATAAAAAAAATTGCTGGAACTTGAGCTTTTTTGTTTTATGTGTGTGTGTGTGTGTGTGTGTGTGTGTGTGTGTGTGTGTGTGTGTGTGTGTGTGTGTGTGTGTGTGTGTGCGTGTGCTGTGCGTGTGTCTGTGTCTGTGGCTGTGTGTGTGTGTGTGTGTGTGTGTGTGTGTGTGTGTGTGTGTGTGTGTGTTTGTGTGCATGTTTGTGTCTCTATGTGTTTGTGTGTGTGTGTGTGTGTGTGTATGTATAATTAGAATGAAGTCTGTTTGACTAACAATTGTTTTTAACGTTAGAAAGCTATCAAGTCCTGTTACTGTCAAAGAAGTGATGTTCATCGTGTTACCCTGCTGCAGTCATCACACTTGGGTTATCCTGTCATCAGACGGCCCTGCAGTCAGCCTGAATTCCAAAGTCTTGGTCCGGCGTCAGTTGCTCTCGCTTCTTCCCTGACGTCAGTGCACCAGGGGTATATAAGAGGCATCCAATGCCATTTTCTTCAGTCTTTCTTGCCACGCGGTGCCCAAAGCAGAAGCAGTTCACAAGTTCCAGTCGGCCGACACTGAGATTTTCAAATCGAATTTCAGTCCAAAGTCTTCAAAGCTAAGTACTCCATTGGGGAACCTTTTCTTGCCTCAGTCCGATGTCAGAAAAAGTTAACAATTGTATTTCTTGTGGGAAGCAAATACCTCATAAGGACTTTCATTGTTATTGTATACCTTGCCTAGGCCCAGACCACGACGTCGCTGGTTGTCGGTTTTGTGCTAGGTTCAATAAGTGAACTATAAAGCGACGCTTTGATTTCGCACGACACTACGGTAGGAAATTTAATTACACTATGCCGTCAGAGCAACCGACTACCGACGTGCATAAAAAATGCAAAGATAAAGACAGGCAGCCTAGATCCAAGCCAGACTCCGAGGCCTCGGCTGGGCTGGTCGCCCGTTCTCCGGTTTTCAGTGAGGTGCCTACGCAGCCCCTGGCGACCGCAGAATTGGAACCCCAGAATGCTTCGGATTCTCAAGCAGAGAGTTCTAGGCCAATGCAGCCATTTTCTTTAGGCCCTACCGACAACATTGCAGAAGGAGAAGCCGGCGCTGTGGAAACACCTTTGGTTACAGAAGGTGTCTTCAGACCGACTACTCTCACCATAAAATCTTATGCTAAGCTTAAGACTCCTCTCAAACCAAAAAAGACTGCACTTCAGTCTCCTAAGAAACAGATGCTTAAAATGGCTGAAGATTTGATTTCTTTAATCAGGGGTTCCCAGCCCCCCCCCCCACCCCACCCCCCAGACAAAAGGCCTAGACAGGAAGAGGATTATGCCTCCTCTGATCAAGTGTCTATTTCCTCAGGCTCCTCTGAGGAACAGGATTACTCCTTTCCCCCTTATGAAGATTCTGATGCTGAAGATTCCATTCCCTCAGCTTCTCCCCCTGAAGACTTTTCCTTTGGGGAAACCTTACATACCATGAGGGAACATTTCCACTGGGAAGGTCAGGACTACTCAGACTCAAAGAAAAGGCTCAGAGAGTTTCTTTTACTCCCCCAGCACAGACCACTTGCTATCCCTCCAGTTTTAGACATTGTCGATGATGTTTACTTAGAATCTAGTCTAAATCCAGATTCTCTGCCTCCTGCTCCAGCCAAACTAGATAGATATTATAGAGTGCCTGACTCACACAAATTCCTTTACAAAAGCCCTGATGCTCACCCAGAGACAATCTCCCAGGGCCCCAAAGGGGCTAAGGCTTCTATGGCTAAAAATCCTGTACCCTCTGAAAGGGACTCCAGGGCACTAGATAGGTGGGGGAAGAAGGTTTACACCTCAGCTACTCTAGCTATGAAAGCACTAAATTGTCAATTTCACATGCTGAAATACCAGCAATTCCTAATGTCTCAAATAAAACAAAAGATGAGCACACACCCTCAACAGTCCAAATTCAAGGAAATGCAGGCTCTGTTGCATGCAGCTGAACAGGTGGGCAAACATACTTTACAATGTAGTTTTGATTCCTTGGAAACTTCTTGTAGAGCAGCTGTTACTAGGTCTGTTATACGTAGGCATGCTTGGTTAAAGGAACAAACTCTGCCTGATCACGTCAAAGCAAAGTTACTAGATGCATCCTTACAGCAGGATGTCTTATTTGGGGTTAAAGCAGAAGAGGTTTTAAAGAAAATGGAGGATAAGGCAAAATCTATGCAGACGGTCAAAGATTTCTTACAGGTACAACCCCCACGCTTCAGCAGAAATTGGCCAACAAAAAAATTGGTCCTTTCCAGCTTCTGACAGACCACAGAGGGGTAAATACAGATGCCCAAGGGGCAGAGGACAAGCACAAATCCCTTACAAACCGCGCCAATGGGGCACTGCAACACAGAAGGGAGGAGAAGACAGGTCCCAAACTACTAGAAGGCAAACACAATGACTTAAACCTGAAACTGCCAAGCAAAACTCTCTTGGCAGTTCCCTTGGGAGGAAAATTAGCACTTTTTTCAGACAACTGGCGCATTGTCACAAAGGACAAATGGGTCCTATACATTATCTCACAAGGATACAGATTCCATTTCCACACCTTGCCAAGGATAACAGGAATGCCAAACCTGCCACAAAATCAATGGGCAGAGGCTCAAAAACAAATTACAGCTCTCATGGACATGAGAGCCATTCAACTGGTACCTACACAGGAGCAAGGCCAAGGATTTTACTCAAGGCTCTTTCTAGTCCCCAGAAAGGACAATGCTTGGAGACCCATTCTGGACCTTTCAGTTCTAAACACCTTCTTGCAAGTACCCAAATTCAAGATGCTAACACTACAGCAGCTTCTTCCCATGCTGGGCAAGAAAGCTTGGCTAGTAATGTTGGACATCAAGGAGGCATACCTGCATGTCCCTATCAGACAAAATTGCAGAAGATACCTCTGTTTCATTGCAGGTTCAACCCATTACCAATTCTCTGCACTGCCCTTTGGCTTATCTACTGCGCCCAGGGTCTTCACAAAATGCCTGGCACCAGTAATTGCATACTGCAGACAAAGACGAATTCAAATATACCCATACCTGGACGACTGCCTCATCCAGTCAGAAAGCAAGGACATTCTCTAACATCATCTGACCTTTGTAAACCACCTTCTAAGTTGCCTAGGGTACACAGTAAACAAAAAGAAATCAAAACTAGTGCCCTCACAAAATATGACATTGCTGGGTGCCAGCTTGAATACAACGGCCCAGATGGCTTGTCTGACGCCAGACAAACAACTACAATTAACTCAATACTTCAAAACAATGGCAACAAAGAACCAACTCCCTGCAAGAAAAATTCTGCAGGCCTTGGGCTTCATGCCATCTTGCATACTACTAATACCATTTGCAAAACTGCATATGAGGAAATTACAATGGTACCTAAAAAGCGTATGGACTCAACACAGCCACAGCTTGGAAACAATGATACCTCTCATTCCCTGCCTTCAGCAGGGTTTCTATGGTGGTCACAGGCTTGTCACCTCAGCAAGGGTCAGCCTTTCACCTTACCCCCAACCAGGCAAGCTATGACAACAGATGCATCGGACTACGCCTGGGGGGCACACATGGCAGGGCGGTGCGTTCAAGGCATATGGACTGCAGATCAAAGGAATCTGCACATCAATCAAAAAGAAATGCTAGCTGTACAAAATGCCCTGACAGCCTTCAAGGACCTCTTACATCCAGGACAGCTTATAATAGGGACAGACATCACCACAGTAATGTAGTACATAAACAAACAAGGGGGTACACACTCCTACCCTCTATGCAGGCAAGCAATGACCTTGTGGAACACAGCACTGACCTACCAAGTTCAATTACAAGCTCAATTCCTGCCAGGAAAAAAGAACACATTGGCAGACGACCTAAGCAGAAACATCATGGATCCCCACGAGTGGAAACTGGATCCACAAGTATTTGCAATGATAACTCAAAAATGGGGCTGCCCACCCCCAACACTATCAGCTATCAAAATTTTGCACAAGGACATTTCACCATCAAGCTTGGAAAGTGGACGCACTCTCATTCAGTTGGAAAATGCTGACAGTATATGCCTTTCCTCCATTGCCCCTTCTCACAAAGGTGCTTCTGAAAGTCAGGATGGAGAGACCCCGAATGATACTCATTGCCCCAGACTGGCCACGCCAGCACTGGTACCCACTACTAAGGAACATGGCCCAGGGTCCACCATGGATTTTACCACAAATTCCTCATCTGCTCACACAGCAAGGCAGTCAGATTCTACATAGTCAGCTCAAAACCTTAAATTTGGCTGCATGGCAAATCACCTAAGCAACCAGCCAGTTCCTCTTTCACAAGCTGTTATGGATGTCATTCTGCAGGCCAGGAGGCCCAGCACCAGGAAAGCCTATTCAGACAAATGGAAAAGATTTTGCACCTGGAACCAAGCTAAAGGCCAAAATACCCTTCAGCCGGACATACCTCAGATTCTACAATATTTAACTGAGATGTTACATAAAGGACTTTCTTTTTCATCTATTAAAATCCACGCCTCAGCTATTTCAGCTCACTACAACACGGATCCTCCCTTATTTTCACATCCACTTCTAAGGCAGTATCTCAGAGGGGCCAAAAACATTAGGCCTCCCAGGAGAGCGCCAACACCAGCTTGGGACCTCAATTTTGTTCTGGAAAAACTTACGCTGCCACCTTTTGAGCCAGCTATCTCAGCTGACTTAAAGTTTATATCATGGAAGACTGCCCTGCTGCTAGCAATTACTTCAGCCAGAAGAGTCTCAGAGCTACAGGCACTATTGGCAGTAGAGCCTTTCCTCATTTTTCATCAAGACAGAGTTTCTCTATGAACTAACCCCTCCTTTATGCCAAAGGTGGTATCCAGTGTGGCTCTAAATCAAACCATCCATTTACCCACCTTCTTTCCAAATCCACAGAACAAAGGAGAAAGACTTCTGCATTCCTTGGACATTCACAGGCAACTACGCTACTACTTGGATAAAACTAAGGTTTTCAGAAAATCTGACCAACTTCTTGTATCCTATGCTACAGCATCACAAGGAAAGCCTATCTCAAAACAGACCATTTCAAAATGGATAGGACATTGCATACGTTTTTGCTACACCCATCATGGAAAACCAGTTCCTGCTAGCATAAGGCCCCATTCCACCAGGACAGCAGCTACATCTACAGCCTTCCTCAGGGGGGTGCCAACCAAGGATATTCTGGAAGCTGCAACTTGGAGTTCAGTACACACCTTCACCAAGCACTATCACTTACCACTTTACTCTAAGACTAGAGCTGGCTTCACCACTGCAGTTTTGCAGGGCCTTCTAGCCTCCTCTAACCCTGTTTGACTCCACCTCCCATCCTTAGCTTTGGGATTCTACCCAAGTGTGATGACTGCAGCAGGGTAACACGATGAACATAGTACAGTTTTGTACCTACCATAAATGTAGATGTTCGAGTGTATACCCTGCTGCAGTCCAGGTTACCCTCCCTCCATCCCCTTTGACCTAACTAAAACCTTTCTATACCTTACATTCTGATACAACCTTTGTGGTGTATTTGTTTATAGCTGGAGGGATGTTTTGTTTGTGCTAAACTTTTATTATTGGTACTATCTACTGACCACCTTTTTGGGGGGGCACCTGACATCTGGGGCAAGAAAAACTGAAGAAAATGGCGTCGGATGCCTCTTATATACCCCTGGCACACTGACATCAGGGAAGAAGTGACAGTAACTGACGCCGGACCAAGACTTTGGAATTCAGGCCGACTGCTGGGCCGCCTGACGACAGGATAACCCGTGTGTGATGACTGCAGCAGGGTATACACTCGAACATCTACATTTATGGTAGGTACAAAACTGTACTTTCCTTTGACTCTATTTAAAAGCATTATTGCAGGGATTTGGCATATATAAGGCAATGGTTTATTACCCTTTGTCACTGTGTACCCATGGAGTTAGTATAAGTGATGGGATGTGGGGGTAAAGTGTCACTGTGAGAATGCAGTGGAGCTTGCTCCTCTGCAAAAATATATCAACTCTGTTTTTTTCTCATTTTTCTCTTCGAGAGAGAGAACCAGAGTATTCCAGGTGGTATCCTGTTTAATTATAGATATATAGCTCTGCTTTTTTCTTCTTTGGATGCTCTAGTCTGTTTCTTTAATGTTTTTGAATATGGTATGTATTTCTGATGCTTGAATGTGGTGTCTGGTTTGTTTTTTTGATGGATATTCATTATGTTTGTGTGTAAAGTTGGATTCCTATTTCCAGTGGTTGTTTTACCCAATGGATATATGTATGTGTATATACACACACACACACACACACACACACACACACACATGCCGAAAGACCAAAAGCGCAAAATTCAAAATCCCGAACGTACAATACACAT
>NC_056748.1:84795147-84852647 GCF_019279795.1 Protopterus annectens | reverse complement strand
AAAAACAAAAAAATAATTCTTGTTTTTCCGCCTCTCCTCGACTAGTTTAGACCAGTTTACAGGCATTGCTGTATTCTGGGCTGTGGTGTAGTTTCTGTGTTGTCCATTACCTTACTTGGGTAGAGGGAAGTTTCTTTGATCACCAGTGGGAGTGGGGAGCCTTGAGCAACTTACCTGTCCCTGTAGGAAGTGACCTCAGCACAAGAACTGTAGTAATTTATTGTTTTGGACCATTTCTAGCTCTTTTGTAGTTCCCTGTTTAAAATCCGCCTCTGGGTGTTTTTTTTCTGGCTATACTACTCAGACAAGCTCCTCGTAGTCCTGCAGAGTGGTCCTAGTTACAGAGAACTCAGAAAAGTGACTACTTTCTGGATTTAAGTATCTTTGCTGTTTTTTTGCTTGGAATAGTTTCTCTAGCTTACCCTTAACAAGCTTAAACTGTTTTTTAGCTGTTTGCTGCATTATTTTAAAATCTGCACTTAAAGTTACTTTTTAGTCGAATTTGATCGAAAGTTTGTTTGTTTGTTTGTTTGTTTAATTTAACTGTTGAGGCTGCCCACTAAATTGTGCTAGCCTGTGTAACTGATTTATCACTGTTTCTGCATTTTCTGTGTGTTTCTATCAAAATAACAAAAAAACAAAAAAATAATCCTTGTTTTCCCGCCTCTCCTCGGCTAGTTTAGACCAGTTTACAGGCATTGCTGTATTCTGGGCTGTGGTGTAGTTCCTGTGTTGTCCATTACCTTACTTGGATAGAAGGAAGTTTCTTTGCTCACCAGTGGGAGTAGGGAGCCTTGAGCAGCCTACCTGTCCCTGTAGGAAGTGACCTCAGCACAAGAGCTGTAGTAATTGGTTGTTTTGGACCATTTCTAGCTCTTTTGTAGTTCCCTGTTTAAAATCCACATTTGCGTGGCTTTGTGCGATTGTGCGCATAGTGCAGCACCGGTTAAACAAGGTTAAACTTCTTCTGGCTCTGCCAAGTCTGCTTTTCAAATTTTCCCTTAAGGAAGCTCTACTCTCAGTATAATCAGACTACTCGCTATATTATAAGCCTAGCACTTGTTCTCAAAACTTCTCTACTAAGTAAGCACTCTCGTACTAAGTAAGAACTACATCCACCTACCACCCCTGTGAACATCCACTTCCCTTAAAGGCACAACACTCCCTTATACTGTTCTAGCATGTCGAGTGGTAGATTGCTGGCGTCCTCTCCACTTCAACTGGTTAATCTGGGTATCTTGAGACAATGCTACAATTGTTTCATGTACACAGACAACCCCTCTCCTCCTCCCAACAAACACAAATACATGTGAGAGATGCAACTATATAGCCAAACTGGAGGCTGAACTCTCTCAACTCAGGGCTGGCATGACCAGACAGGAGGAGATGGTAACCACACACACAACAAACCCAGTTCCACATAGACCTACCACAACTGCAAACCAAACACATAAAAACACAAAGACATACTCAGAGGCTCTAATAAAAAACTTACCAAAACAACAAAGGCTCCCAAAGCAGACATACAAAAATCCACCACCTCAAAACACATGCAACACATACTTCAATAAATCAGTGTGTCAACCAATCACAGCTCTTAAGGCCAAACATCATGCCTGATACACTAGTAATAGGCGACTCTATAGTCAGACACAATGATGTCCCGCTTACCAGGCTGAACAAGGAGAGGGTGACTGTGAGCTGCCTATCGGGAGCTAGGATCTGCCACATAACACACGCACTCAGGTCACTCCAAAGCAAGTACAAATATGACTCCTTCATTGTCCATACTGGCGTGAATGACCTGAGACATACCTCCCTGGACTACATGAAAAGAGACACAGAGGAGCTCTCTGATTATGTAGCACAGGCTGGTATGACCCTGACCCTGAGCAGCATCTTGCCCTCACCAAGAATGATGCCACAATACAAAGACAAGATGATCAGCTTTAATAATTGGCTCAAGTACTGGTGTCATTCTAAAGGGATCCATTGTCTGTCTGCCTGGGATGACATGTTGGACAAGCCATGCTGCTTTGCAAGGGATGGCTTGCATCTGTCACCACTGGGCTTCCGGATATTGGCCAAGGCTCTTGCCACCCCCATAGTGCCTTTTTTAAGCAAGGTTCAAAAGACAAACCCACCTCCTTAGAAAACAAAAATGAAAAAAAACTAAGGGTAATGCTGCTCAATGCCAGAAGTCTAAATCTCAAGATGCAGGCACTCGATGCACTCCTCAGTATGGAGAACATCGACATCTGTGCAGTAACTGAAACCTGGTTCAAGGCTCCTGAGAGCACCCCAGCACTACCAGGCTATACCTCGTATCATGCTTTTCGGCCCCAAAACCTGGGTCGAACCACAAAGGGAGGGGGCGTGTTCATATTCATCAAGGACACCCACACCTCCAGGTTAGTAGCAACACATGAAGCATCAGAGACCATACAGGTGCAACTAACCATAGGCAAAACTGCTATACAACTGGTAGCATGTTACAGACCACCCTCCCAATCTCAGGAACCACACTCAGCCTTTCTGAAAACATTGGAGGATATGAATGTATCGCAAAATACCATCATACTGGGAGACTTCAACTACCCAAACATAGATTGGGTACATTATTCTAGCCCTAACACCCTAGCCCAAAGGTTCCTGGAATTCATAAATTCAAATGCACTGGAACAACTAGTCACCTCTCCCACTAGGGGAGATAATATACTAGACCTGATCATCACAAACATGGGGACAAAATGCTCCACACCGGAGGTATACCCCTCACTAGTGAGATCTGACCACAAACTAATCACCCTGGATATACATATCCTACCTCCACCCCAAGCACAAAAGACCACAGTGAAAAACTTCTCAAAAGCAGGCTTCACTCTTCTTAAGACTGAGATGGTATCCTTTAAGCCCACTGGGCCAGTGGATACCACATCCCACAATGCCGAATCCTTCACAAATGCTTTCTATGGACATCTCCAAGAATGCATGGATCATGCAATTCCAAATAAATCCAAGTCCCTCTCCACCAAAGGTAAGCGTCCTGTCTGGTGGACCTCAGTCATTAACAAATTGTATAACAAAAGAAGGAAGCTACTGCACGACAGAGCAAAATCCCATAAAGGGAAGACATCTCTGATCAACATTAGCAGAAAACTACGTTCTCTCATAAAAACATCCAAGGCCAACTTTGAGAGAAAAATCGCTAAGGACACTAAAGATAACCACAAAGCCTTCTTCAGCTATGTTAGAAACCTGGGCGAAACCCTCAGATATGCTCAGAGTTAGTTCACAACAACAAAAAATACACTGAACCCACAGATATTGCCAACATTCTGGCTGACAGGTTCAGTGCAAATTTCTCCCCTCCCTCACCCCTAAAAGAAAAAATACTTATCCCAGCTGAATGTAATCTCCCTATAATCTCAGATGTCCAAGTGAGAACCGCTCTCAACAAAGCTAAAAACACAGCATCAATGGGACCTGATGGTATCCCGGGTTGCGTGCTACGTGAACTCCAAGAGGAGCTAAACCCGCACATAAAAATGCTATTTAACCTTAGCCTTACTACAGGATATGTACCTGAACACTGGCGTACAGCAACAGTGGTTTCACTCCACAAAGGGGGTACCTCTACAGACCCTGGGAACTACCACCCCGTAAGCTTAACCAGCCTGGTCTGCAAAGCTATGGAAAGAATCATTATGGAACTCATAAAGAGAGACATAGGGGACCTACAGACACTTGACCCCACCCAGTTTGGCTTTGTAAAGGGCAGATCCTGCCTTTTGAACCTGGTTGACTTTTTTGAAACAGTCACTAGAGCCATTGATGAGGGCAAAGCAGTCCATACAGCCTACCTGGATTTGGCTAAGGCCTTCAACACAATACCCCACTCAGGCATCATAGATAAGCTCACCAGCTTAAACATAAACCCTTATGTCACTAGATGGGTTGCAAACTGGCTAAAGGACAGAACCCATAAAGTTAAAATCGCTGGAGCAATGTCAGACTCAAAGCCAGTCACAAGTGGTGTCCCACAGGGATCTGTCCTGGGACCCCTCTTGTTTGGCATTTATTTCTCAGATGTTAAAGCAAACATGGGAGGGTTGTGGCTGACAAAGTTCGCAGATGACTGCAAATGAGGCGTCATAGTCGATACACCAGCGGACACATACATCCTACAAAAAGGCCTCACAGAAATGGACAACTGGTGCCGGAGTCACGGCCTTAAACTAAATGCCAAAAAATGTATAGTCATCCCCTTTGGGAAAAACAGAGTACCCACAAATTATCACATAGACAGCAACCCACTGAGTATGGAAAAAGTAATCAGAGACCTAGGGACCCAAGTCGACAGCGACCTCTCATTTGACACCCACGTTGCCAAAGTGGTTAGAAAAACATTCTACCTTGCACACCTCATCATGAAGGGATTCACATCCAGATCCAAGGATGTCATTGTACCCCTATACTCCTCCCTCATCAGACCCATGATTGAGTACAATGCCCCATTTGGTATGTACCTCACCCGGCATTTGCAACAGCTGGAAAGACCACAAAAGTACCTCACCAAGGGGATCAAGGGTTTCCAACATATGTCTTATTCTTCCAGACTAAAGAAACTCCAGCTCTATTCAGTAGCATACCGCCTGCTCAGAGGTGATCTCTGCCTGACGTACAAGGCCATGTCCAATCAGGATCTGATGGACATGCTCCACTTCAAAAAATCCAAATCCATCAGGACCACGAGAGCTAAAGACTTAAAGCTAGGCACAAGTATGAATAGGACATGCTGGAGGGATAGATTCATAACCCAGAGGCTTCCCATGCTTTGAAACAAGATCCCAGTTCATGTTAGGCAGAGCCCCTCACTGACTCTCTTCAAGAGAAATCTTGATGAGTGGATGGGAGATCGTAAGTTTACCCCTGGGGTCACATCTGTGTCACTGCTAGACAGGGGCACAGTAAACTAATTCTATTATATAAGGGGGCCTTCATTGTGTCACTACTAGACAGAGGCACAGTATTCTAAATCTATTCTATGCATTTTTGTGCATTTTTGCACCATTTCATGGTGTGGCGAAAGCCACATCACTATGGCTAGGCTTACAAATGCCCCAGGGCAGATAGCCTAGTACTAAACTATGAAACTATCAGGGGGAGGGGAATAGCTGACACAGACTGGCATGTCACAACAGATTAAATACCCTGGTGGAATTGTAACCTTGCCTGCCCACTCCCTACCATGGATGGTGAAAATATAAGCATGATGGCAGTGCTCCCTACCCAGTCATGCAGCTCTACAGGTGCAACTGCTGTGTTGGACAGCCTCATGGCTGTGCAGCTCCACCTGTAGGGCAAACCTGATACTAAAGACAGGCTCACTGCTGGAAATAGCACTCCTTAGAAAATTTCTTAACGTGTATTGTAATACTTCACATGCATCTATATTTAACAGCTAATTTCATTTATGGGTATATTCCTGATTACAAAGTTGTAAGTGATTTAAAAACAAAATGAAGACTACAGCAGGCTTGTAAGACTGAGTTTTATTTTTGATCCAGGTTTTCTTTACAACCACACCCACAGAAAGCAAATATTAACAATAATTTACATATAGAACCAAAAGCATTCTGGATAAGTTATCAACATTATAAATTGATGCAGAAAGAGAGCTACCTGCTCATGTTATGGTTTCACTAATAAGTCATCATAAGTGGTAATTTTGAATGTAGGGTACTCCACCTGTGAGATATACCTGACAACCTGGCTTACTAGGATATAAGACTTCACCTGTCTCTGTACTTAGTATGAAAGAAATAATAGCTTATACACTGACGTAGGTACTGTGGCATTGTGTGTTCAGTCCTCATTACAGCCAAGTGACGTCTCCAGGCGTTTCTGCAGTTACCTCCTACTGCTCCTCTAGGCGTCAAATATTGCCTTTTCAAATTTGCATTAATAATTCCAAAACCATGCTACATACAAGGTATCAGAATATTTTATCTTGAAGCATACATGTTGGCAAACACAACTGCATTGATATATGACCTCTGTCAGTGACTATTTATTAGTACTGTAAGGTGATAACTTAATTTTTTAAAGGCTGAAGCCACACCACTGGGAGTTAAAGGTACACACTCGAAACAGCTCTCCTGGAGGGAATGACTTAATGATATCATGTCAGGAGTTTTCAACTTAGTAATATGTTCAAAGGGCTGTATTTAGAAATAAAATTAATTGGAAAAATAATACACTTTTTGCTTCAGATGTTGTACAGAAGTCTGTTATGTGTGATAAGCAGATCACTCCTATCACTATGGAAAGTGTGACTGTAAACTTTAATTTTATGACTTTGTAAATCAGAGAAATAAAAGGGAAGTGACACAAGCCAGTAGACCAGTGGAAAATATGGTAAAAAAGGGGGAGGGTCCTAGAGGCAAGACATATTTTTGGACTATATCACAGCATCGAAAAGGCCATTAATCAGGTAGCTTTAATATCAAAAATGCTGTTCATCGAGGTGTGTATTGTGAGATCGCGGCTCAGTGAAGATCAAAACTTTTGCCCTTTCCTCATTGTAGTGGGATCTCAAAGTTGGTATATGTAATTAGTGGGGGGTGTGGGGGTGCAGCTCCCCTCAAGAGCAACTTCTATGAACGGCATTTTCAGTTTTAAAGCTGTTCTATTAACGGCCTTTGCAATGTTTTTAATTTAAAAAAATAGGCACCTGGATGTCAAGGAAGATTATGCAGTGCCCAGTGTTACTTTGAGTTAGGTGTAGACTTTAAGGATGGATTTTTTTTTTATTATTTTTGGAATAGGACATATTGGGTGTACATTTTTGGAGCAGTGATTTTTTTTTTAATTTTTGCATTAACCACATTCATTTCCATCAAGCCAGCTGCTTTAAATGTTTAAGTAGACAGTGAGCAGTGCAACCTCCACAGAGTTCAAGAAAAAAAGTTGCTTTCATTAAGCTACAGAGGGTACATACAGCCTTGGTTCAGTACCATAGCTTGGGTGGGGCAAAGTGGGGTGTGATTGACACTGAAGAAGAGTTGCCCTAGTTGAAAGGATGCCACTTCGAGGAGGGTGCCAAGTGGCCTGGCTGCAGCACTGTTCTAGTTACTCTAGTATAGTCAGTCTTCATGTGACTTAAATAGAGATGTAATTCTATGTCTATTACTTCCAATGTGAGCCATAGTTAGAGAGTTGTAAGTATTTATTTTAGAAAAAAGTCTTTTTTAAAGCACACTATTAGACAGAAATTTTCAGTTATAACATTTTTCTAGCTACCAGATGTGTCTGTGTAAAATTGTTTTGCTTTTTGTATTTTGCTTTATTTTAGTTTAATGCAGAGAAAATGTACAGAACCCAATACGTATACTGAAAACCTACCAGATACAAAAACAAAGATGGAAGACCTTTATGATGATGTTGACATTTCTGATTCAGGGGTAAGAAGTTAACAATTAAACACTGCTTTGATGAACCAAATATGTATCTACATGTACGTGACATTTTGTTAGAAATGTTTTGGTAAAACCATTTTTTAATGTGACATATATCATATAACAGTACATTTAATTGAAGGGTTACCGTTCTTAGGTTCCTAAAGCATGTACCCAGCAGACTGTACCTTTAAAGTTCAAACTTCTAAGTAACAAGCAGTCCCATTGCTTACTTCTGATGTCTATGCTTTTGTTCCCAGTTATAATGTTTTGTGCTTGTTATGATTAAAGGTTAAAAAGTACTGACTTTACAGACTGTAAACCATTGTAATGAAAATGATGCTGTTGTAAAATGAAAGAACACTCTTACTGAAGCTCTCTTCATGTGAAAGAATAGTGTCTACATATCAGCTGAGATGTGACAAATGTCTTATACTGCACTGGTCCCATGCAAGTTACCGTAAGAGTGACAAATTAACAATTAAGACCTTCAGATATACTTACAACAGTACAGAATTTCTATGCTATCCCACCCTTTGGATTCCATATATTCTAGTTAACCAAGTATCTGCATGTATTTTTACTTTTGCAGGGTGGTTGTGGTTTTAGACAATTTTTGTAATAACATGGTGATTTTGACTTCCAAGATGGCTGCACACTGATCAGCAGCTTAACTTTAGTACTCTAAGTGTGAAAACAGAAACTGTGGAAAAAGAGTGCCACTGAAACTGTTTTTTTGCGTAGGATTCTGTTACTTGGTAGTAAGTACACTGCCTGGATGCCATCAAAAAGAACCTAAAAGAAAATAAACTAGAAAAGGTGAAGAGAAATTACTGTCTAAGAAAGATTTTGCAGGTCTTCAGCAAAAAGCAGTTCATGTTTCAGCTTTGGTTCAAGAGATGTCTTCTGGTAATTTGGAGGAAAGAATAAATCAAATGTACTCATGGGTTATTAAAATAAATGGAACATTGTAGGACTATGTCATCTCAAATAACAAAAGGCTGGAAAAATAGAAGATGCTTTACCTAGCCATTCAGATGATACTAATAAAACTGCAGAAATCAGGCACTGAAATTAAGAAAAAGCTGTCTGAGTATAAGACTTCTTAAGAAAAGCTGTTTCAAAAGAAAAAATAGTAGCATTGAAAGACAGAGCACACAGAGAAAACCTGAGATTTTCTGCTGTACTAGAGAAATTGGAAGGAACATAGTCTATTGATTTAATGAAGGCATATATAAGCAAATGGAGTAGTGTTCCACAGCAGGATTTGTTAACTGAAAGGGCACATTGATTGTATGTTCCAAACCTAGCCATGAGAAAGCAGCGAAAACCTGTATTAGTAAAGATGCAATCATGCAAGCAGAACTAATTAATCCTGACAAAACTGTGGCAGAAGGTCAAAGTATTAAAAACTGCCCATATCTAAGCATTTGTAGAAAATAATTATTCACTGCACACCAGGTATAAGAGAATCAAATTTATCCCAGCAATCAGGGAATATTGAGAGGCAGGTGTGAAATTCAAGCTGCTGTATCCAGCTATCTTCAGAATATTTTTCCCTGGGGTATTGAAGACATTACTTGATGTAGAACAAGATAAGGAAGACACAAAAAAGTTTATCCAAAAATAAGATCCAACAAGTAGAAGGGGGCACTGCTTTTCATTCTTTTGACAGTAAAGTTCATAGAGAGACTTTGCCAGTAAAACCTTTTTCAATGTTCCATAGGAAAATGTTTGAGTCAGAAAAAAAGCGTGGGACCTGGATAAAAGAATCAACAGTACCTTGGACTTGAACTAGAGTCTGATGTTGGGAGATGTAGAGGAATGGGAAAAAAGACCAGCAACAATGAAATTCATAAATAAATGGAATATAATGCATCAATCACATGTGTGAAATATGGCTTTGCAAGAAAAAGTGGCTGAAAAAATGGACTTTTATTGACTTTGCTAAACGTCTGGTTGGACTGTAAAGCACATACCCCATTTTATGCCATTAATGTTTAGAAGGACACTAAAAAGGGAACAAGAATTGTAAATAAAACATGTTTTCCTTATTAATATTTGTATAAAACATTTCATGATATAAGTTGCGTGTTATATATAATAAAGCAGTTTTGTGTATTGTGTGGTCAGAGATATATATTTTTTTCAATAATTTTTCTTTTTCTTTTTATATTAATAAATGTCACAGATAAAGACCATCTTACAACATGACCGTATATATATATATATATATATATATATATATATATATATATATATGTTATACATTGATGTCAATACCACAGGATATAGTTCATACAACATATCTCATATCTATTTATACTATGTACATAGATGCTTTCACTGTTAATTCCACAGTTATACAGATAGTATATACATTCATAATATCCCAGTTATTATTTAATATCTGAACTTGTATGTGTTCTTCGGTTCCATTAGAGTGTATTTCTAAGTTGCTTTGTGATGAATTTTGCTAATATGATATTAAAGGTTTGTTCCCAAATTTTTCTGGATTTCATGTTTTTGTTTCTTTTGTCTATTACTATTTTATGAGCTAAAAGGTGTTGCATAGCTACTTGTTTAAAACCCTCCCAAGATATATTTATCGTATCTAGCCATTTAAAAGCTATATACAATTTCATTAGTAGGAAGATTGTTAAAAACGTATTTGCTTGTTTTCTTGGTATGTTGGGTGGGGGAATGTGTAATAGAGTGAATTCCCAAGTTAATGTTGATGTTTGATAACCCATTTTGTGTAATTGTACCTTGAGAGAGTTCAAGAGTTTGTAGACACATTTACAGCTCCAAAATATATGGATTAAGTCAGCTATCTGGTCCTTACAGTGTGGGCAGAAAGGTGTTTTTGATGTGTTACATTTGTGTAGGATTGCAGGTGTAAAATATGCATTATTACTGATCATGAGCTGAGTGTATGCTAACTTTTTGAGGGGTATAATCTTCAGTGTTAGATTGATTGCCTGGCTTATTTGCTGATCATCTGTGGATGGTTTAATTTTTCTCCAGTAGTTAGAGAAAAGGAGGTCTTTCTGGTATTTAATTTCATTTATCATTTTATATGAATTAGTAATAGTTTTCTATGTTGTGATAATAGTTTTCCAAAACCTGCTACAAGTTTCTATGTCACTAATGGTCATAGTAGCATTTTGGAGGTAGCTGGAACACAGTTCTTTGATTTGTCTTAGGATTATTATGTGTGATTTAGGGAGGTTTAGGTTGGTCCTCATTTCTTGTATTGAACAGTTAAGGTAAGGATAAATATCTTGGATTGTTTTATCTTTCAGTTTGGGAAAAGGGAGTAAGTCCAGCATCTTATTGTTTATTTTTAAATTTGGGTTTTTATAAAGGGGTTGCAATAGTGTCATGGCTTGTCCAAGTTTCAAGAATTGAAAGAGTTTTTGCGCTAAGTTGATAGAATGTTTTAAGGGCTCTATAATGTTATAACTTTGTATTTCTTTCTGCTTCAGGAATGGAAGTCCTTTGGGATTGAAACCTAGAGCTTTAATATATATATATATATATATATATATATATATATATATATATATATATATATAAAATAGATTGTCACCCAAAGAGGAGACTTAATTTTCCATTGACGGGTTATGTTCAGCTATTCATAATATTCTGTTAGTGTTATTGATCGAGTAGTACATTTTAAAATCTAGTAGATTTAGTCCTCCTTTGTTTTTGGGGAATGTTAATTTTAGATAGGAGATTCTGTTTTTTTTTTTTTTTTTTTTTTTTTTGGGTTCCCATATACGTTTTGCTAGGAAGGTGTGAATTTGTTTGAAGAATTTATTATGTATTATTGTCTGTGATGCCATGAATGTATACATTAGTCTAGATAAAATGTTCATTTTGATTATTTATACTTTGGCCAAGAATGGTAGTTTTAGATAGTTCCATATTTTACAGTCTTGCATTATGTTTTGTCATTTAAGGTTTACATTGTGTTGGTAGAAGTCTTTGTTATTCTGGAAAAAGGTGATTCCCAGGTATTTAGTTTCTTCTTTTATTTTTATTGTGTTTAACAATGGTATTAGTGAGATGAGTCTGGGTGCTTTTAGGGGGAAAATATTAGTTTTATTGAGGTTTAGTTAGACATAGTCGAGAAATGTTCAATTACAGCTATTATTTTGTTTATATCTGAATTTGGTGTAGTGCAGTATATGTTCAGATCATCTGGAAATGCAGTGAGGTATATTTTGAAGTTGTGTATTGATGGAGGATTGTGGTATGTATTTTGTTTAATGTATAGAAAGAGTGGTTCTAGGTAAAGGTTAAACAGGAAGGGTGATAATGGACATCCTTGTCTTGTTCCATTTTTTATTAGAATCCTATTTGACCAAGTTTTATTTATATATAGAGATGTGTATGGGTTGCTATAGAGAGTTTGGATGATCTGAATGAAGTTATTGGGTATATTAAAGTAGGGTAGTGTTTGGATTAAGAATTCTAGGTTAAGCCTATCAAATGCCTTGTGGGCATCCACTACCATTGTGTAGATGTTGATATTGTATCGGTTAGTGTAGTATATTAGTACATCTAATGTTAATGTATTGTCACTAGTCTATGTTGCATAAAACCAGATTGTTCTGGGTAGATTATTTTCTCTATCAGATTTTTCATTCTGTTTGCAAGTATAAAGGTAAATATTTTAGTATCTATATTTAAGAGGGAGATGGGCCTGTAGCTGTCAGGGTTTTTGGGTCAGTGTGTTCTTTTAATATAAAGATGGTTTTAGAGGCATTAAAGTGGATATCATTTATTTTATAGTTTATTATGTAATTCACTGTATAGTATAGTAGTTTGGCTATCAAGGGAGAAAATGCTTTGTAAAATTCTGATGTGAGTCCATCCAGACCCGGAGCCTTATGCACTTTTAAGTGTTTGATTGTTGTAATAATTTCACTGATGGATATCGGTTCAGTTAATTTTTTTTGTTGGTCTAAATTTAGTTTAGGGAATTTCAGTTTTTGAAGGAAAAGAGTTCTATCTTCCTTTGAAGTTTGTAGTATTTGTGCTCTATATATTTGAGAGTATATTTGTTCAAATGTTTTAATAATGTCTTCATTTTTTGTGTAGTTTTTGTCTCTGTAGTTTATTTCAGATATATTGGAGGCATTTTTGTGTTGATTCTTGCCAGAGCTCTAGAACGTATTTGAGCTTCTTCTGCATAAGTGGCTAATATTCTGGCTTCATAAAAAGATAGGTTCCTGGTTTCTAACATATATAGATCCCTTTGCAGTTTTAAAAGTTCTGCTGTTTGGTTCTTGCGGTTATTTATTAGTTCTTTTTCAAGATGCTCTATTTTCCCTTTCAGTATATGCTCCTCTTTCAGCTGTATTTTTTTATAGTATGCTGCTTTTTTGATAAACAGTCCTCTAATTTGTGCTTTGGTTGCAGTTGGTACTTGGGAGTTAGTGATATTTGTAAGAGCTATTTTTAGTATTGCGTATGTTTCTTTTATTACATCCATTTTGGAAAGTAAATTAGGGTTTAATGACCAATTATGACCCTTATTCCCTAAATATATCTTTTTGTCCCCGTTAATGTTCAGTGTGATTTTGGAGTGATCTGAAAAGAACCTGGTATGTATAGTTATTGTTGGGTCCATGTTAATGAATATGTCAGAAATTAAGAAGAAGTCTATCCTTGACCACATTTTGTGGCATTGCGAATAGAATGTGGATTTCCCTGTTTTATCTTCACTGTTCCCATATTTAAAAGGGTCATATAGTTTGAAATCTTGTTTGTGTTCATTAAGGGCTAATGTGGCTTGTTTATTATGTGATTTGGTCAGATTAGATTTATCCTTTTGTGGGTTTTGATATGTGTTCCAGTCACCTCCAGTCACTAGGTAGTGATCTTTAAATTGGTTTAAAGTTGGGTATAATGACATAAAAAGTGTTGTTGGTTATTACAGGGTGCGTAAACATTAAGTACCATTATAGGTTTTGGTTTTGTAGGACTAGTAAATGTTACTTAACACCATCTTCCCTCCTTCTCAGCTTTGGTTTTAAGTATTTTTTCCTTAAATTGGTTTTTAATTATTATGGCAGCCCCAGCACTGTTTGTTTTCCCCTCTGAAGCTATGATTTGACTTATCCATTTCTTTCTGCTAATTGCTGCCCATTGATCTGCAGTCAAGTGCGTTTCTTGTATTAGTATGAGGTTGGCTGTGGTTTTTAATGTAAGGTGTAAGAATAGTTTTCTTTTCTTCTTGTTTTGGAGCCCTTTAACATTCCATGATTCTATTTCCCACATTTATTTATTAGGTGTATTCCTTAGATATGCCATGTATATTAGTTTTGTTTTGTTATCTTTGTATGTGTTACTGTGTGATGGTTTAGGAAAGCATCTATTTATCCCCGTCCCTACTCTGTGCCTAACCACTATATCCCTGGCGTAATCGGAGGGGGGGAGGATAAAGGTTCATTATATGGTTTACCTTTACGTCTAATCTTGGAATGTGTTTTCTTTTTAGATATGGATTTAACCCATAGTATCCCCCCTGTGTTACTATATACAATGAGGACAAAGCTGAACAAAGTAGTTCCCTCAATCAACAAATACTGCTACTTAATGTCCCTAGCCTCTTCCAACATATTATTTATACAATTATGGTATTGCATTTAAGGTACAACATGTATTGTTTTTGTCTTGTGACTATTTCTAATAGTATTTTTTAAAACAGATTATTAATATACGTTAATTATGGCACACTTGCACCTAGGAGTTTAAATTTGGAAATGCATCTGACTTTATAAAATGTTACCTTGGAAATGTCATGTTGCTTTAAAATTTGTAATTTTTTAATTGATTACTAAATTGTTGCTGTTATAAAATATGCTGCTTGTTGTCATTAATTTATTCCTGTGAAGGCTTGTATAGCCGAGGTACCAGAAGACATAAAAGTTTGCAGTTTCCTGGCTCCTTCATATGGTTGTTTTTTATTAATATACATTCCTCAGTAAATTATAGCAATATATGTACCATAGTAACATTGTTAAACAATCAATCTTGTCATTTTAACATTTTTCTTTAATTTTTTTTCCTCCCCTTTATTTATTCACATTTCAGCCTTCTTTGGTGCCTGTAATGTTTTTCTACATCACTCTGTCTGGGTTATAAAATATATACTTGGCACCTATTTATCAGGGGTAGGAAGTATATACATAGAGAGAAAAAAAAAACAGCTTAGCCAAACAGTCCTTCTGCTATAGTTAGCATATTAAGGCTATATTTACATTATCCCAAGATTGTTAGGTTTTTTTACTATTTTCCTGAGATTACTTCTCTCCAGGATCTTTTAACACATTTCTAGTATTTACATAAAACATTTAACATTTTTTTTTCCTTTTTTTCCCCAATATTAACCTATGAGCTAGCCTGCTTCTGACAGTTTATTTCTTGCCTATTATTTAAGGCTGGATTTTCATTCACCTTCTCAGTACTGTTTTAGTGAATGGTTCATTTCAACAGTACCTTATTTCTACAAGGTTTTGCTTGCATGTTGGTTGACATATATGGGGCAACTTTCTTCTTTTAGCTGGTGCAAATCAATTTTCGTTTTTCAGGCAGTAAAATCTTTTGGTGGTTGCTGAAATCCATTTTGTCTGACTGTTCTTAATGGAGCCCTCAAAATTGTAGGGGGGCCGAGTTTGCAGACCGATGTCCCAGGAGGAGGTTCCTTCCTATATTTGCGCATCAGAAACGGCAGTTGATTTTTGGTTCCTACCTAGGCTATACTTCCTTTTCCTGTGTTCCTCATGGCTCACATCATGGATTTAAGGGCCTAGACAGCAAGGGGAAGCTTTCAGAGTTGGATCCCAGCTAGAGTGCTCATGAATGGGGTAGTTTCTTCACCCAAGGGTCATTTATCATTTTTTGTGGATTTATTTTGTTTCTGAAGGTAGAATTCGCTTGAAAATGGCCAGGAATGTATCTTTTGCCTCTTTGGGGTTAGTGACCATGTATTTAACCACTTTGATGTAGAATATTAACTGATTTGGATATTTCATCTAGAGTTTGATTTTTTTTTCGATTAGAAACCTGCAGTATGGAGATAATAGTTGTCTTGCTTGTCTTATTTGTATTGGGAGGTCTTGAGCAAAGGATATTTTATTATTATTTCAGGTGAGTGTGCCTTTTTTCTTTGCTGCCAGTATGAGTTTATTTACATCGTGATAGTTTAATATTTTAATATGGACAGGTCTTGGTTTCAGTGGTATTTGTATTTCCCTCAGGGCTCTGTGGGCTCTCTCTATTGTTACTTGCTGTATTTCTTCAGGTTCCTCTAGCAGGGAACTTATTATTTGCTTGATTGTTGGTATTAGATTGTTATGAAGTATAGTTTCAGCTAATCCTCTGATGATGATATTGTTCCTTCGAGATCTTGCTTCTAGGTCTGTTATTTTTGCTTGTAAGTTTTGTATTTCTTTGTCATGGGCATCAGTTCTTTGAGAAATAGAGTCTATTTTTATTTCATTTTCTATTATTTTGGACTCAGATTTTTCCATTCTGGATAATATTTGGCTGAATGAGTCACAAAAGGTTTGAAATTGTAATGATAAGTCCTTTATTCCTTGCTGGATAGGTAATAAGGCAGTTTTTATGTCTTCCAGATTAGCTGGCTGGTCTGTCTTGGATTTATTTGTAGTTTTAGAGTTGTCAGTTTGTTTAGTTGTCTTTTGTCTTAGGTGAGGCTAGTACTGAGAATTTGGTCTTAATTGCTGTTGTTTCCATATTATTTTCCTCTTTTGACATCTTGCTGTATAGTGTTTTACCAATCTTGTAGTCAGCTGCAGGGCCTTAGTAGCACATGGCTTACGCTGTTATTGAGAAATCTTAGTTAATCCTGCTGTTTCTGAGCTGAATCTGTCACTTTTTCTTCCTCTTTTGTTTACTGGATGATATTAGCCGTAAATATCTACAGTTATTTCTGTATTATTAATTCTGTGTTGCCTTCGGGGTTTGTTTTAATCCAGGGTATATCAGAGAGCTAGGTGATAGCAGTGCTCACAGAACAGTGGCCATTTTGATCTCTCCAGAGGGGCTCTTCTGACACTGTAGTATGTGTTAAAGATATTAAAGTAAACAAGTACTTTTTTCATTTGAAAGAATTCTAGTCTTCACAGTATGACAAGAGAAGAGAGGCTGGACTAAAGCATGTTTAATGTTAAACTGCTGTGATCTTCAGCTGTTGGAGTAAAGATGGGAAGTAAAAGTGCACTGATTATATGTAGAATTAAGATATTTTCTCTTACTTTTACAAGGGTGAATGTCTAGATTAATGTACTTGCTTTAAGCTATAAACAAGTGTTTCTTGTGTGTAAGTATGTTTAACAATAAGACAAAATGAGGAAAATCGTGAAAATTATATGTTTCTTACATTTGCAAAGACATTGCCTTGTTTTGTTGTTTTTTTTTTTCATTACCAAATGTTCAGTGCCAGTGAAGAAGTCTGATGCTGAAGGCAGCTGTACATTCTGTTCTGCATGAAATTTACAAAGATTCATTGCTGACTACTTTTACATGCAGACCAGCTGTTGGCAGGTGCAAGCAATTAATTTCATGATTTCTGAGCATTCTTTGATGTGGGGAATGAAAAATTTAAAGATCCAGTGGCAAGCAGCTCAGTAAAAAATAATGTTTGAAAATATGGTAAGTGAATAAGAGATAATATCCTTCCTAGCAGCCTTACTGTAATGCAGTTAAGAGAACAGTGCACACTTTAGTTTTATTTAAAGGCATCCAGTGCACTAATGCTTAGGGCTAAAAGTTCACATTTTCTGAAAAGCATATAAGCTGTTTTCACTTCTGGAAGGGGAATAGAGATAATAAGAGAACAGAAAGCAATCACTGTAAGTGGGAGCACAGGCTGTAGCATGCATTTTACCATAAGTAGGCTTAATCTGAGGTTAGGTAATGTCTGCTTTTGCAGCTGTCAATTTTGGGAAAATGTTTCAGTCTGGAGGGTTAAACTTCATTTTTTGAAAATGTGCATATTTCTGTGTAATTGTTCTAAGCTAACAGGGGATGTGGGTGTTTTAAAAATGTATTTAGTTTTTTGAGGGTTTTCAATAAAGCAAAAAGTAATGAAAAACATTGCAAATGTTCAAATGGAGATGAAACAACTGTATAAAAGATCAT
Organism: Protopterus annectens; assembly: GCF_019279795.1. NCBI lineage: Eukaryota > Metazoa > Chordata > Ceratodontiformes > Protopteridae > Protopterus > Protopterus annectens. Next base: position 84,835,008 of record NC_056748.1, on the reverse strand, counting down.
CCTGCCAACCCTTAGTGTGTGCATATGACACAAAAGTTGGAAATACATATTAAAAAAAAACTGTCATGTATGATAAGTGAGAACAGAAAATTTTTATCATAATGTTTAAGCTATTCGTGTTATATTGGAATTAAACTGGCCTTACAGGTATAGGACATATATGAGGAAAGACTATTGAATTATATTAAGATATGCAAAGTGCAAATAGCAATGTTGCAGGGGTTGTGTTTGGAAATAATTGAGCATGTAAATTTAATAGAGAAAGGATGTCAGGATGAATATTCAGCAAAATATCAGGAGCAAAGAAAAAGGAGAGTAATTAGACTAATCAATAGAGGGGCTGCATTGGTGACAGAAGAGTAAAAAAGACAATAATGGTAGATCTGTGGAAGTAAGGTGCTATTGGCAAGAGAGGAGGATTACACTGGCATGTATTTATATTTCACCAAAAATTGCTATTATAGAGCTAAAGAACATTTTGAGAGAAATAATAATCTTTTAACAGGAAATATTCCTTATAGAAGGGGACTGGAAGTTGATATGCACTACTGACAATGTATCAGGGGGACCTAGATGTGAAATACAACAAAAGATGATAGATTTCTGAAGAAATCTATAAATATGTTTAGTATGGAAGTTGTGAATTCAATAGTATGAGCTCAGATAGAATTTGCATATTATACTACAAGTACAATAAGTCAGCTAGACTAGATAGAAATTATTTTTTGCAGGAGCATTTGTATTTCATTGAAAGATTTGAAACTCATCCAATAACTATTTCAGATCACGTGCCAGTAAAAACTAAGATAAAAATGTACATTGGTGAGGTAAAAATGAAACACTGGTGCTTTACCACCTACCTATTAAAAAGAGAGGAATTTAACAAATGGGGAGTGGAAATCATTTGAGAGTTATTAGGGAAAATAAAAATATTTTCAGGAGTTATAGCTAGTAAGTAGAATAAAATGAAAAAAAGTTTAAAAGCAGGGCAGAAATAAAAGAAATATTTGACTACGAAGTAATAGGAAATACCTGGGCTGATAAAGGTTAAAGTATTGCAGAATAAGGAAATATCACAGAACAAGAAGAGGTGTAAGTGCAGAATGCCAAAGAGAAAATAAGGAAGTGTCTAGATTATATGCATGAGTTTAGAAAGATTCCTGTTAAGCAACTATTTTTTGATAATAACTCCAGAGCACAAAACCTCTTAGCACAATGAGTTATGAAACAGGAAGTAGAAAGGGTTGTTTCGAAACATAGGGAGACTATTACAAGAACAATAACCAAAGATCCTGAGGAGGTACTAGAGATATTTTTGGAAATTTTATGAAAATTTGTATAAAGCAGAGAAGTGTGGAAGTCAAGAAGGAGCAACATGGAAATATTTATGGAATACTTAATTGTGCCAAGTTTAGAAATAGATGAGGCTCAATAAATAACAGTTAAGACGGAAGGGAATGATATAAAACAGGGATGTCTAATCACTGTACAGGAAAGTCTCCAGGAACAGATGGTATTCCTGTGGAAGTTTTGAAGTTGAGGTGATAAAGATCTGGAAAGTGTTATTTAAAAGTATTTTAAAAGATGGGGAAGCACAAACATTTTGGATGAAAGCTATGGTGGCCGTATTATCTAAAGAGACTAAAAACTCATCAGACCCTGTTTTATACAAACCTGTTAACATTTGAAACCATAATTACAAAGTGTTTATCCCTAGAACAGCTTAAAGAATGGCAAAGGTGTTTTCAAAATTGATAGGTATGGAACAATGTGGTTTTGTGAAAGGGAGGCAAACATTTGACAACATTAATAGGACAATGATGATCCAGAGGGAAGCAGGATGTAAGAAGTACAGCTGTACTTGGGTCTTTATGCAGAGAAAGCATTTGACAGGATAAGCAGGGATTTTATGAGTAGGCCAATGGAAGCATTTACATTCCCTGATACAATATATATATGAAGTGTCAGAGGCAATAATTAAAGTGTGAGGGTTCCTCTCTATAAAAATGTGTTTGAACAGAGGAGCCAAGCAGGGGTGCCCCCATTCCCCTTTATTTGCTTTTTGTTTAGAGACATTGGCAAAGAAAGTAATGGACCCAGAAATGCGAGGATATAATTGATATGATAATCAAGAAAACTTGGCTTTATTTGCAGAATATTCCCAGGATTCAGCAAACTCTGCACGGTGTGCAGGAATAGTGCAAGAGCTGCTGCATGCAATATGGCCAACGAGCAATCCAGGAACAAGCTCCCAGGATGTGCACAAGCACTCCTACACTATTCCTGCACAGACACCACTGCTGTATGCTAATTCCTGGTGAAAACCATGCAAATAAGGTGAATTACTGATCCAGGAAGGAGGTAGTTGTTTGTGCAGGAATAGTGTAACCTGCAGAAATGTATTCAGTTACTAACCAAATACATTTCTGCAAATTACAAAACTGAGGCATGACAGCTCCAAAGAAAGCATGTATTCAATGTAGTAGGCATGACAATGACCAAATATATGGTCATTGGCATGGGAAATAGTTGTAAAACTATAAAAAATAACTTTTATTTATTTTTTGGCTGATTTCAGCTGTTTAAGCATAGGGCAGTGGTGCGCAAATGGGATCGGCCCAAAAATAAGAAAAAAGTTGGAAATAAGCTTTTAAACCCAAATCAGCATTTTGCCATAATAGTCAATGGCATGCATAAAACAACAATACCAGGGAATAGTGGTTGCTAAGGGGGAAGGCTGAGTGTGAGTGTGGTAACTATGAATTAGCATCCTGTTTTATGCAAATGAGGGGACTGATACTGAATCACAGAATTCCTCTCAGTGTTAGCTTACACCCAACTGTGTAGGTGCAGCAACACCATGGTATAAGCATAAGAGGTAGATGACCTCATAAGGGGGAGTGTCATGCATGCTGTAAGCTTATTGGAGCTCTGTGGCCCATGTTTGCCCTTAGCTAAGCACAGCTAAGGAAGGGGGTGTGTCTGAGGCTGCCTAGCAGTGTTTACATTGCCTAAACAGGTGTGCATACCCAGCACTGGGTTTTAAACAAAAAAAAACAGGAAATAGCAGCTCTGTTCACATCTGAGCACTGAGTATGCGCGGCGCACCTCGGGGCTTAAACAGGAAGGCAATGTGAAGAAAAAACAGCAGTAGGAAGACAATCAAGGGGAACTAGCATAGCTGGCAGGTAAAATGTATCAGAATCAGCCAATTACACAGGCAGCAGCCCAGCCCAGCCCAGCCCAGCACCCTACTATAAACTATGCAAACACCTTTCATTCTGGTTTTTCCCACAAACTCTACAATACCGGTGTACAGAGATGGGGAAATTTTACCTGACAAAACTAACAAAATGTTAGGGGCTGCTGTTGCTGTCATACATCAATATGTGGAAGAGACTGAGGATGGTGAGGATGTGAATGCTGATGGCCAACCCACAGTAAAGAGGAGGAGATGAGTGTACAGACCCAGGGTAACCTACCAAGGGCTACATGAGCTGGAAATAGTGGAGTGCTATAGGGTGGACAGGGACATTTTAGAGAAAATTGTTGAGCTGTGCTGGCCACGCCTCACACACAGAACCAACAGAGGGGAACCCATCCCAGTGGATACCAGAGTATGTGTAGGGTTAAGAATAGTAGCCACAGGTACCTTCCCAAGGCCAACTGGGGATATCATGGGGATCTCACAGGCATCAGCATCCATGGTACTCCACCAGTTCCTGGATGCCATGTCAGCACATGCTGGTGAGCACATATATTTCCTCAACACCCATGAGGCATTGACCAACAATATGCGTCTCTTCCACCAAGTAGCAGAATACCCTGAGGTAGTGGGTTTTATAGACTACATGCACATACACATCAAAGCACCACCTCATGAGCAGGGTAGGGTCTACATAAACTGCAAGGGCTTCCCCTCCATCAACTGCCAGGTCATGTGTGATGCCCAGGGCATTAACTTGAATGTGTGTGCTGGCAGCCCTGGAAGCTATCACAACTCTGACATCTGGCATATGACACAGTTGTACCAGAAATTTGCCAGTGGGGACATCCCATATAGCCACCAAGTGGGGGATGCTGGTTACACACTGGAGCCTTGGATGATGACACACATAAGAAATGCACACATACCTGAATAACTCCATAATGAGGCACATGCACAAACCAGAATCATAATAGAGCATGTGTTTTGAATGCTCAAGTCACGGTTCTGGTACCTGGACATATCCAGTGGAGCCTTGCAGTACTCTCCAGCTATGTGTACACAAATTTTCATTGTATGTGCCATGCTACACAATATGATCCTGTGGAAACAGCTGCAGCAGGAACAGTGGGGCAGGGCCACACAGCCCCCCACCATTGCCAATGCCATCACAGGCACAGAGGGACTCGGAGGAGGAACAACCTGAGCCTGCCCATGTAGGCAGAAGGAGGCATGCCCAGTATGCCCAGGCTTTGGCAAAGAGGCAACACATAGTGCATACACTGACATGGTAGGGACTCAGGGAATGACACCTCCCTTTGACTCGCACATACAGTAAAAGGGATGCCAAACACAACACTACCTGTGCTTGTCCATGTATAGGGAGTGTACTATGTGCATCTGACATAGTCAGACCTCCAGCACCATCCTCAGTACTGGCACAACCACAAGGTAAGTCACTCTTCCTATCAATTGCTGAATGGAGTAGTATGTTCTGCTAGTTGTATCTATGGTATGGATGTAAGCATGCAATGGAATCAGGTTGCTGAATGGGATGGCAGCAGATATTGGACACCTATATGGGCAGCATGAAATCCATAACAATTACTGGTGTCAACAAAGTAGGCAGTACTAGACAAGGTGACAAATCCCACTGCAGTTCATGTGGTGGCCCAAATGTGTGCCCATGGGACTCACATATGCATGTTAGTGAGGCTCACATACCCAAGAACAGCCTCAGCCAGCAGGACAGGTGTAGATGACCATAAAGAAAGCCTGTGCTAAGGCCTCCAATTGATGGCAATGGAGAACAGCCTCCCTCCAGACCTACACAGACAGACTACAACAGGTCAGGCAGTGGGATGTTAGTTCTGAAGGGTAAGAAGTCTGAAACTGAAATGTAGGTCAATAAAACCTAAGGTCTGGACACTACTGATATGCCTCCAGTCTGCATGATAGGTCAGAATACAGAACAAAATGGAAACCAACAGAGTACCTGAAATACCAGTATAGCCATAGCAAATGTTTAAAGTCATCAGGTGTGCCCCCCCCACAATCCTATGTAGAAGTGCAGTAACATGTATGTGTGAGGTGTAATAGCAGTGGAATACAGATTACCTGAGCTGGCCCAATTTACAGGATAGATTGTTGCCTGTGTACAATATGCAGGGGTCCGTGTGTTCTATATTGTGTGGAAGTGGTCAGCATGTAGGCATGGAGGGTTATGTCTTGGTGACCTATGGCCAGTACTGTCGATGACAAGGCCATATTCTGACTACTGCAGTGCCAACCATGATGCATCTCAGCAATACCCAGTTCAGCAGTCATTCATACTCACTGTCCAGATGTCAATATCTGTCACCATCTGAAAGATGGACATGCCATGAATGTGGGTCCAGACATACACACAGTACACAGGTGGAAGTTTCCTAGACAGAGTGCATGAAATGTAACTGTCAACTGCACACACCTTTGGAATTGTACACACAGGTTAGCAGCACATTATTTGTCTGTGTAGTATGGAATACTGATGTAGTCTGGACAATCACTAGCAGACCACAAAAGGCACAGTTATGAATTAATGAGAGACTGCCTATGTCCCCACACAAGGCAGCATAAGGGGAATGTCCCAGGTATATCTGTGAGTCAGCTGCAATAAGCTTCCATATCACACATGCACTCATCTCATCCCACCATCAGCCACAGGTTTATCACAGGTCATATCCTTGCTGTTGGGAATGAGTACAGTATGACCCCCACTTCTGTATGGGAATATCCACAGAATGCAGCATGTTGAAGAGGTGTCCCATGCAGGGGTGTTCCTAGCTGTAAGCAGCACCCTGCAAGTATCCAGATCAATGGATTAATATGTACAGGAACTGTTGCCATTAACACCTCGCACACTTACCCTGTCACCCCAGGGGAATCCAGTGGCTCACAGCCTGGGAATGTAGGAGTGACAGAATGCACTGGCCTTCTACAGATGGCCTGCATCATTACCAAATGCCCTACAGTCCTCTGTCAAAGGCCTGTGCCTCACCTATACTACTAATGTATGTTATCTCATGGGGTCCCAACTAACAACACAACAGTCTACAGAACACAAATGCAAGGCCATGTTGACAAATCTCAGTAGCATGCTCACCATGTCCTACTGAATGAACTGTGGACCAACCCTTAAATACTGCTGGGATGAAGGGCCAACTATAGGGATACTTCTCAGATATCACTCGCATAATGTTAAGAAGAGGATAGAATAACAGAGTGGGGGGTGTAGAAGCATGGACGTTATGGAGTGTGTGAAGTCTGAAACTCTGATGTGTGCCCATACTGCCCCTGCCTGCAAACCCAGTAATGGGTGTCTACAAACCTGCTCATAAACCACAATGTGAAGGGAAACTGACTAGATATATAACCCCTGCCTCTGGGTAACCTGGGTGAATCTGTACAGCTGAGAGGTATAGCCAGAGCAGGATATGCCCATTCTGTTACGTCAATAGATGTACAAGCAGGGGATCCTTAGCCACTACAGTACCAAGGTGCTGGGCCATTTACACAGACCCATCAGCAAGTGTCTGCAGCTACCCCTCCAGAATGGCATGAGTGTGCAAGAATATGTAGGGTGCAGACCACAATATTGGACACAGCTTCATTCATCTTGTATTTCCCAGGAAATAACTGTGAGTAAATAAGTATATCTGTCAGTAGTTGATGACATAAAACAGTACATATGTCTGAATATCTCTGCTAACACCAGCCATGTAACACAAGCAGCACAGACAGAATAGTTACAGTATCCCACTATCTTTTGCCATTGTGACTCCATATTGTCAACCTATCTGCAGATATCCTGCAGAAACAGGTCACTAGCTGTAGGTGTAGAACACCAAATCCTGGACTGGAGTACAACCTACCTTGAATGGATTCACACACTCAATACAGAAGGTCATACTGGGCATGCTCCTACACTTAGAGAAATGAACCCCATGTCTGACAACAAAAGTGGACTATACATATCTGTCATTCGCAGATGTCTGTGCACACACACCACATTGCACACCATTCATCCTTTGCACAGCCATTGGATAGGAATACACTCACATATCCAAGGCCAACACATTATAATAGGTCAAACATACACACACAGAGATGAGGGGAAGAGAGAGGCAGACAGTGACAAAAAGATTGCCATCATGAGTCCTATCCCATCTACCACACATCCAATTGGCCAATATCACATGATGTCCCGATGTCAATCACTGTAGTCATTACTTTTGGTAGCCCTCAGCCCTATAGTGTCTGTGGTGCTTATGATAACTGTGTAAAATGATAGTATAAATCAGTATTCATCTAGCATTTGTATACCCAGTCCTGTCAAATGTAAAGTTGTGTGTGTGTTTCCAGAGGAATGGTTTATGGCCCATTCACACACACTGCACATCCCATTGCCCATGTTAGCACTCATGCTGATGTCAGTCACCTAGAAATAACCCTCTGGCCAATTATCAGCCCTATAATCTCTGTGGCTCATGCGATAACTGTGTAATGCTGTAGTGTAACATACTAGTTAGATAGGCATTCTAATCCCAGACATAGCAACTGTGAAAATCTGTGTGTGTGTGTGTGTGTGTGTGTGTGTGTGTGTGTGTGTGTGTATGTGTGTGTGTGGAGATTAATGATTTTGAGGCCATTCACAGTCACTACACCTCCCATTGCCCTACTTTAGCAACCCTGCTGATGTCAGTCACCTTAAAATAACTCCATAAGCTCCATGGCACTTGCAACAACTGCAAAATGCAATAGTGTAACATACTAGTTAGGTAAGAGTTCTAATCCCAGACATGGCAACTGTGAAACTGTGTGTGTGTGTGTGTGTGTGTGTGTGTGTGTGTGTGTGTGTGTGTGTGTGTGTGTGTGTGTGTGTGTGTGTGGAGATGAATGATTTTGAGGCCATTCACAGTCACTACAACTCCCATTGTCCTGCTTTAGCATGCCTGCTGATGTCAGTCACCTTGAAATAACCCTTTGGACAAGGGCTAGCCCCATAAACTCTGTGGCACCTGTGATAACTGCGTAATGCTGTAGTGTAACATACTAGTTAGGTAGGAGTTTTAATTCCAAACATGGCAACTGTGAAACTCTATGTGTGTGTGTGTGTGTGTGTGTGTGTGTGTGTGTGTGTGTGCGTGTGCGTGTGTGTGCGTGTGTGTGTGTGTGTGTGTGTGTGTGGAGATGAATGATTTTGAAGCCATTCACAGTCACTACACCTCCCATTGCCCTACTTTAGCAAGCCTGCTGATGTCAGTCACCTTGAAATAACCCTTTGGACAATTGTTAGCCCCATAAGCTCCGTGGCACTTGTGATAACTGCTTAATGCTATAGCATAATATACTAGTTAGGTAGGAGTTCTAATTTCATACATGGCACCTGTGTGTGTGTGTGTGTGTGTGTGTGTGTGTGTGTGTGTGTGTGTGTGTGTGTGTGTGTGTGTGTGTGTGTGTGTGTGTGTGTGTGTGTGTGTGTGTGTGTGTGTGTGTGTGGAGATGAATGATTTTGAGGCCATTCACAGTCATTACACCTCCCATTGCCCTACTTTAGCAAGCCTGCTGATGTCAGTCACCTTGAAATAACCCTTTGGACAATTGCTAGCCCCATAATCTCCATGGCACTTGTGATAACTGCGTAATGCTATAGCATAATATACTAGTTAGGTAGGAGTTCTAATCTCAGACATGGCAACTGTGTGTTTGTGTGCGTGTGTGAGTGTGCATGCGTGTGCATGTGTGTGCGCGCGCGTGTGTGTGTGTGTGTGTGTGTGTGTGTGTGTGTGTGTGTGTGTGTGTGTGTGTGTGTGTAAATGAATGATTTTGAAGTCATTCACAGTCACTACACCCTCCATTGTCCTACTTTAGCAAGCCTGCTGATGTCAGTCAACTTGAAATAACCCTTTGGACAATTGCTAGCCCCATAAGCTCTGTGGCTCTTGTGATAACTGTGTAATGCTATAGCATAATATACTAGTTAGGTAGGAGTTCTAATCTCAGACATGGCAACTGTGTGTGTATGTGTGTGTGTGTGTGTGTGTGTGTGTGTGTGTGTGTGTGTGTGTGTGTGTGTGTGTGGACATGAATAATCTTCAGGCCATTCACAGTCACTACACCTCCCATTGCCCTACTTTAGCAAGCCTACTGATGTCAGTCACCTTGAAATAACCCTTTGGACAAGGACCAGCCCTATAAGCTCCATGGTGCTGGCAATAACTGTGTAATACTATAGTGTAACATACTAGTTAGGTAGGAGTTCTAATCACAGCCATAACAGCTGTTAAACTCTCTCTGTGTAGAGATTAGTGATTTTGAGGCCATCCACAGTCACTACACTTCCCATTGCCCTGCTTTAACAAGCCCGCTGATGTTAGTCACCTTGAAATAACCCTTTGGATAAGGTCCAGCCACATAAGCTCCATGCCATGTGCAATAACTGCGTAATGCTATAGTGTAACATACTAGTTAGGTAGGAGTTCTAATCTCAGACATAACTGTGAAACTGTGTGTGTTTGTGTGAGAGAGTGTATGTGTCCTTGATAATACCTGATATTATGGACATTCACACTTACTACCCTCCCCTTACCCCTCCTTTAGCACTGCTGCTGATGTTAGTCACCTTCAGAGATACCTGTGGAGAGCTTTCCAACATGTAAGTTCCATGGCACATGCCATAAATGAGGAACAATGTAGTAGCAGTAACTACACAGCTATGGATTTGAAACTCATCTGTGGCAAGTGTTTGTGTGTGTACATATGTATGTGTGTACCTCAAAGATTTTGGGCCCATTTACACCCAGTACACATCTCAGAGCCTGACTTTAGCAGTCCTGCAGATATCATCCACCTTAGAAGTACCTGTTGCCAACCCTAAACCATGTCAGGTCAGCGGTGCATGTGGTAAATGCCTAACATAGTGGTCCATAAAGATTTTTGGATAGAGGTTTGCACCTCACCCCTGGCAAATGTAAATGTATGTTTAGGGTAAAATTATTTTGGGATCTCTCACCCACTACATCACCCAATGCCAGTATTTACAAGAACTGGTGATGTTCCTCACCTTAGAAGCACCTTGGGACAACATCCATCCTATAAGCTCCAAGGCACATGAGATAAATGCGGTGCACTATAGTAGCAATACATAGTTAGGTAACCAGTATCCTGTGCGGAGGTTGTTGTGAACTTGTAATAATGGGATCCAATGGGAGGTGGGTTTTGCTAAATTATTATGTTGAGGACCTAGTATATGTCACAGTGTCCACCTTACAAGGACAACAGATGTCAAACACCAGAGAGGCTGGTGTAGACAATCCATAGCCCTACATGTGACATTATGGATTGGTGAAAAATATAGGTAACCCTTCTATTACTCAGAGAACACTCTCCATCCATGTCTCATACACAAACATACTTGGCTAGGCAACAACCACTATATTGGTAGTTCCTTGCATATTGCCTCACAGATAGTAACCATGGTGTGATTGCAGACCCCACTAACTCCACTGAATGTCTGTATTATGCTGTCAATGTAGGTGCAAGCACGACCTCAGTTCCATAGCCAGGTGTCACCAAATGAGGTCAGGAATGCTACCTCAGAAGATAACAGTTTGTTCACACAACATGCCCCAGAGACCTCAAGTACACTTCCACATGCTAAAGGACATGCGTGTGTGACGTGCACAACCCAGACACTGTCCATGTTATGGAATATAGATCACATACATGGGAAGCAGTGCACATCACTGGCCACCCACAATAGTAACCCAGATGAGTGGATGGTGAATACAATACCCACCCCTGGACAACTCCAGGGACTACACCCCTGAGCCACACTGGAGACTATTGTTATATGGCCTGATGCCAAGGTATTCTCTTTGCCTAGCCTTGTACAGCTTTCGGGCCCATTCACCTACTCCACACCTGTGAAACAATGGACCTATGCATCTCAGTACTGGCAAATGCGTGTGTGTGTGTGTGTGTGTGTGTGTGTGTGTGTGTGTGTGTGTGTGTGTGTGTGTGTGGAGATGAATTATTTTGAAGCCACTCATATTCACTACACCTCCTATTGCCCTAATTTAGCATGCCTGTAGATGTCATTCACCTTAAAATAACCCTTTGGCTGTGTATCATGCATATAACCTCTGTGGTGCTTGTGATAACTGTGTAATACTGTAGTATAGCAAGCTAGTTAGGTAGGAGTTCTAATCCTGTGCCTGACAACTGTGATAATGTGTGTGTTTCCCTGCGAGAGTGTGTGTGCGCCTTTGTTGACACCTGCTTTTGTGGACATTCACACTTACTACACTTTCTTTACCCTTCCTATAGCACTGTTGCTGATGTTACTTACCTTCAAAAATACCTTTGGACAGCTCTCCAACATGTAAGCTCCATGGCACCTGCAATAACTGTGCAACACTGTAATAGCAATACATAGTCAGGTAGGGATTTGAAACTCAGTACTAGTAATTGTGTGTTTGTGTGTGTATCATCAATATCCTATGTGGGTGTTGCGGTGATTGTATAAGGACAGGATCCATTGCAGTGTGGGTTTTGCTACATCAATGTCCACATTACAAGGCCAACAGTTTTCAAACGCTGTAGAGGTTGTTGTAGACAATCCACAGCCATAAGTGTGTATAGCCATGTGCAATTACTATGTGACAGTATGGATTAGTAAACAATATAGGCAACTGTTATAATACCCAGATACCACTCTCCACCCACGGATCATACACAAACACGCTTGGCTCTTACTCTCTTACTCCATTCCTTTCTTACTTTGACTCTGTCTCTCTATCCCTCTCTGGTGGATGTGGAAAAGTACATCTGTTTTGCACAGGCAGCAGCTTGAGTTTTGTAAGTAATGCTCATGATCAGCTGATGGCCTGTGCACATATTGCAGTCCTCCACTTGCTAATTGCATGTGGAACAGCTGTGGTATCATTCCTATAGCCAATTGCATGGAAACACACTCCTATAACAAAGCACTTCATGTGGGTGTTGGCCCTTTTCCTTCACTGTGAGCAGGACTTCATGTGGGTGCCTGGCAAACAGCATCACAGAAGGTAGTTGGAAATACCTCTTACAACATACACTGTGGAGACAGGCCAACAAACAGGAGGGGGGTGTTCCAGACATGGGGACAGAATGTAAGTATTGCAGTTCTACATTTGAAATAATGTTGGTTTTACAGGGTTTGTGTGGATATGTCTGTTCTACATGATTTAAAGTCTGGCATGACAGTGTTATGTGGTTGAGGAAACTCTCACCTGTAGGGCTATCTACAGACTGGCCAGAGTTTGGAGTCTTACATGTGGTGTGTTACTCACACATTTCCTATCTTTATAAATGCAGTAGCATACTCTGATGATTGCAGTCAGTACATGGTGACATCCAGGTGAGTTACTGACTTCATATCCCTTAGAAGAGATATGTCACAACAAACCCTGTTACACCAGGAATTGTCTCAGTTTATCACAGCAATATGTCAATATTTGCCTTGTGTTTGTGCCTCTGTCCCCCAAGTCTGTCACTCTTTGTCCATATGTCATGCATTAAGAGGGTGCATATGTACAGTATATCATTATTTACTGACATCATACCTGATAACAAGCCAGTGAGATATCAGACTGCTAGACATGTTATGTATAGTAGGCCTTATATTTGAGGACAAAATCTAGACATTCTGTTGTAGTCTGTAGAGTAGTGAGGTCTGTATACTTATGGTAATTGTTGACAGAGTGTGTAATGTTACATGGCCTGTGTACAGACTGTGGTAGATGCCATTATTCTTGGTCCTTTTCTATCTGATGTTGCATGCTGCTCCAGTTTATGGTACCCTATCAGTGTATATGTTTGTAGGGCCAGACTGACACATGTCCCATATCAGAGTCAGGCATCAGACTACACTGTGTATTGGCCCAGTATATGTAGGATCATTGAGTGAGTGGCACATATGAGGGTGGTTTTGTTCATACAGTCCATATACTGCAATATTACATAGGCTTACCATAATGTGACTGTGACTGTGGTCAGATTGGTTGTAAGTGTGAAGGTTGGGGGAAGATGGGCGAAGGCTGCCAGCCTAGTCAAATATAATTTGATATACAATTCTATCATTTGTATATATAAATGTAAAATACAGGCTTGTGTTCTTAAATGAAAGAAAACACTGTAAAATGTGAACTTCAAGATTGTTGCAACATTGCCATCTGCTGTAAGGAAAACTAAGTCAAGCATTTCAAATGTTCTTTGAACTAAAATTATCTAAATAGTGTTGCCGAAGTGGCTGGCTGAATACATTCTTTCTATTATCTTAACTTAAGGAATAATTACTAGAGTGTACATATGAAATGTCTTTTATTGTTGTAGTTTCCTGAGCAGGTGTTAGCTTGCTAAATAATGTAGCCTTTTTGCCTGGGAACTCCAGACTAAGTGTCAAAATGATGTAATGTATATACTGGGAAAACCTAAGTGTCAAAATGATGTAATTTGGGAGGGCCTAGCAAAGATGTTTGTTAGTGAGTTTAAAAAGTATTGTTCAGAGAGAGACTGTGAGCATTTTGATCTTGATATCTAACTTATCAGCACTCTGCCTGTTGTCTTATGTAAGTAGTGTCTTAGAAATATGTCTTCTTGTATTAATAGCTAGGAACTTAGAAGAAAGTTAGACAAGTATTTTTCTGTTATATCATAACTTTCCTACTGTATTGTTTTAAGTTTCTGTGTGATCTCTGAACTCTTAGATATCGCTGTGGTGTAATAGTATTGTCTTGTGTTTTAATTATTTATTATTAAATATTTTAAAAACCTTTACCTGTGGCTGGTTTGTGTAGAGATAAGTAAGCTCTAGAGTACATTGCATATTTAGAGTTTATTGTAATAAGCCACTCTAATAAGCCTTAGACTGAATAGTCACATTACCAATTGGATAATAATATTGCACAGTAATAATTGGACACCCTTTTAAGGGCCTTTGGGTAGCTGATAAGTATTAGCTGGCGGTGGCAGAAATTACTACTGTATAGTCTGGGTAAAGGGGCACAGCTGGAGAATCTGTGTCAGCCATTCCCAGGAGTGTCTGTGAAGTTGTATAAATACTTATCTCAAAGTGTGTGTGGTGTGTCAGCTACCTGGGCAGGGACATGAAGCACTGGTGGGACAGAGAGGGTACTGGAGGTTAGCTTGCCAGCTAGGCTGAGATCTGGACCCTGTAGCTGTGCCAGTGGGGAGTCTTATTGGAGACCTGGAGAGCAAGGGAGCAATCAGCCCCAGGCTAACTGTGATCTCTGTGTGCACTTAAGGGAAATTGTACTTTACTGTGTGTGTTGGTTATCCTTCTTCTTGTATGAGACACCCTCCCTGGTGTTAGTGGTGAGGATTGAGGCTCCTTGATTGCTGGGCCATGGCACAGTCATCACATTTCTGGTAGCAGTGGTTGGGATAAGATATCCTCACATTTCTGGTTCACAGTGGTTGGGATAAGATATCCTTACTTGTGGTTTGCAGTGGTGCAGGTAGAGTGAATCCTGTAGCTTATGTACAGTGATCTCTGAAGGTGTTTTGTACTCTAAATCAGCCAGGCAGTGTATACTCAGAATTCAAATCACAATTGTTTTATTTCTTTTGTTAGCTTAGTTAGTCAGGGTGAGCAGGCAGCATGTCAGCAGAGGAGTATGGAAAGCTGACAAGGAGCCAGCTGGTGGAGGTGTGCCAGGCTAGGGGACTGGTGCATGGAAATCTGACTAAGGCAGACCTGATTGCAGCCTTGGTTACAGCTGCATCAGAAAACAGCATCCAGGAGGACAATCAGACTGGCAGTGGAGATACAATATCCTCGGGGAATGGACAGCTCAAATTTTCTGCAGTGGACTTCACCAGAATCATGGAGGTAAGGGGGAAGGGAGTAACTGGACCCCAGAAGCACAACAGGTCAGTAAATTTCTTCCAAAATTTAAAGAGGGGGATGATTTTGATAGTATCATTCACATGTTTGAAAGGGTATGTAAACAGTATAATGTTGACCAAAGGCTCTGGGTAAGGTTCCTGACCCCCTTACTCCATGGGAAAGCTGTAATTTGTATATCACAAATGCCTGACTCTGTTTTGATTATACTGCTGTAAACAATGTCTGTTAGAATGTTTTAAGCTAACACCTGAAAAGTATAGGAAAAAGTTTCGTGAGCATAGATGCAAGGCAGATGAAAATGTATATGAATATGCTGCTGAACTGAGCACTTATTTTCATAGCTGGGTGAGTGGATGTCAGGTCACCACGTTTGAAGGGCTGGCAGACCTTTTGGTGAAGGAGCAAGCCCTTAGCACTTTGCCTGAGGACATGAGGATCTGGTTAGCTGATAGACAATGTGCTACTTCAGATGAGTTGGGGGAAAAGGGAGACCTATACCTGTCCAGCAGGGCAGCCCTGCACAGGAAGGGGACCCCCAGTACTCCTCATGGATCTATAGGAACCCATGGTAGGCAGCACAGACTGCCCCAACAGAATCTGCCAGTAGCAGGGGAAGCCACTAGTCCAGGTACACATCCAGGAGCTAGGGTGAAATGTTTTGAATGCAACCAGTGGGGCCATGTGGCATACAGGTGTCCACAGAGGCAAGGTGGGGAACCAAAGGTGAGGGAGCCAGTAAGAGGGAAAGACAAAATGCCATTTGTAGGTTGTCTTGAGAAAACAGGGGTGTGGAACTATCATCCTGCAGATGTCCTGAGAGGGAAGGATTTGGATGAAGTAGTACCATGCACTTATGCAGTTATACGCAGTGAGGCTAGGAGACAAGCATGTGGGTCTGGTAGCCTGGATGAGACCCAGACAGACTGCATACTTGCAGCCAGGACTGCTGAGGTGGTTACTTCAGGGAGGGAGCTACTCTGGTGCACTGAGACTGAAGGTGAGCCACAGCTGCTTGTGGGTACTGAGGGTACCTGCAAATGTAGAGGTGGGTAGTAGTACCCAGGCTGACAGTGAGGCGCCACTGTCAGAGGATGCCAGACTTCCTCTGGAAGAGGAGCTGAGAAGGGTTACAAGGAGAGAGTTGAGACAGGCTCAGCTCTCAGACCCTACATTGCAAGGCCTGAGGCAGGTAGCTAGGGTGGCACCTGATTCTCAAGGGAAAGGGGAATCTGTATACTGGGACAAAGGGTTACTATACAGAGAGTGGACCCCTAAGGGAGGGCTAGAAGGTGAGAGAGTACAGCAGTTGGTAGTGCCTAGAGCTTACCATCTGGCTCTTCTAGCCATAGCTCATGATATTCCCTTTGCAGGTCATATGGGCATAAAATGCACAAAGAGGCTTATTATGCAGAGCTTCTATTGGCCTGGAATTTCCAGAGATGTAACAGGGTACTGCAAGACCTGTGATCAGTGCCAAAATGTAGGCAAGGCAGGAGACAAGGTGAGAGCTCCTTTGATGCCTTTGCCTGTGATTGAGGAGCCATTCAGATGGATATTATGGGTCCTGTGAGTGCCCCAAGTTCCACAGGGAAAAAGTATATCCTAGTGGTAGTGGATTATGCTACATGATACCCTGAGGCAGTGGCTTTGTCCTCCATTGAGGCAGAGAAGGTGGCAAATGCTTTGTTAGAGATTTCCAGCAGGGTGGGTTTCCCAAAAGAAATACTGACTGACCGAGGTGCCAATTTCATGTCAGACCTGCTGGCTTGTCTGTGGAAGTCCTGTGGGGTGAAGCACATGAAGACCACCCCCTACCATCCCCAGACTAATGGTCTTGTTGAGAGGTTAAACTCTACAATCAATTCCATGCTACAGGCATTTGCAGATCAGTTTAAGAGGGAGTGAGACAAATATTTTCCCCATCGGTTGTTTGCTTACAGAGAGGTTTCCCAGGAATCCACTGGTTTTTCACCCTTTGAGTTGTTGTGTGGGTATAGGGAGAGGGGACCTCTAGATTTAATTTGAGATGAGTGGGAAGGTGAGTGTGAGTCTCACAAGGAGTCTGTTGTGGCATACGTCCTAAACCTCAGGACAAGGCTCAGGGAACTCATGTGCTTGGCCCAGGGGAACCTGGCAGAAGCCCAACAACAGAAAAAGGTGTGGTATGACAAGAATGCTCGAGCAAGAGAGTATGCTGTGGCGCAGCAGGTAAAAGTTATAATTCCTGTCAGACACAACAAGCTGCAAGCAGCTTGGGAGGGACCCTACAAGGTGGTAAGAAAGGTAAGTGATGTTGACTACATGGTGGAAGTGCTAGGTAGACATCAGGGGCACAGATTGTACCATGTTAACATGATAAAACCTTACCATGATAGGGAAGCCCTTGTGCTGAGCATTTGCAGTGGATTGCAGGAGGAGTCTGTGGGAGATCTGGGGACTGATCTCCTCAGTGAGGCTCAGGCTGACACCTCGGTGGAAGGGGTAGCAATGTCCCAGCAGCTATCTCCTACCCAGGTTCAAGAAATCTGGGCAGTGTTGCAGGAATTTGGGGACATGTTCACTGAGAAACCAGGGAGCACCCACCTGGTGCAACACCAGGTGGATACAGGACCCCAAAGGTGTATTAGGCAGGCCCCTTATAGGGTGCCTGAGAAAGTCAAACAGACTGATGGAAGAGGTACAGGCAATGTTGGAACTAGGGGTGATTCAAGAGTCCAACAGTCCCTGGGACTCGCCAGTGGTGTTGTTGCCAAAGAAGGATGGTAGCACCAGGTTCTGTGTGGATTACAGGAAATTAAATAGTCACACAGAGTCGGATGCATACCCCAGGCCTAGGACAGATGAGACCCTAAAGCAGCTGGGTGGGGCTAAGTATCTTACAGCCATTGATCTTACAAAGGGTTACTGGCAGGTGCCCTTGTCTCCCAGTGCTAGAGAGAAGTCAGCATTTGTGAATCCTTTTGGCTTGTATGAGTTTACAAAGATGCCCTTTGGGATGAAGAATGCCCCAGCGACTTTCCAGAGGCTGGTGGATAATATCCTAGCAGGAGCAGGAGGGTTTCATTCCTGACCAGAGCACCTTCAGCATGTCAGGGAGGTGCTGGGCAGACTACAGAGGGCAGGGCTGATCATTAAGCCGAGTAAATGTCAGGTGGGTATGGCAGAAGTCTCCTACCTAGGGCATAGAGTGGGGAGTGATAAGATAAGGCCAGAACCTGCCAAAGTGGAAACTATTCAAGCATGGCCTGCACCTGTTACCAAAAAGCAGGTGAGGGTATTCTTAGGGACAGCAGGGTACTACAGAAAGTTTATCCCTAGTTATAGTTCCATAGATGCTCCCCTCACAGACCTGACAAGGAAGAACAGGCCAGATAAGGTAGTGTGGACCCCAGCATGTGAGCAGGCATTCCAGAAGCTTAAAGAAGCTTTGTAGGACCCCCTGTGTTAGCCAGTCCAGATTATAGCAAATAATTTACTGTGCAGGTAGATGCTTCAAACCATGGGGTGGGGGCTGTACTTAGCCAGATTTCTTCAAAGGGGGAAGACCACCCAGTGGTTTATCTCAGTCAAAGGCTCAACCCAGGGAGGAATGCTATGGAGCTGTAGAAAAGGCAGGTAAAAAATCATATACTGCACCAAAGTCCTACCACACGAACCAACCAACGAAATGAAATAAATGTTGTAGGACATTGCTAAATTCCAATGCTTTATTTCTTAAAACAAAGATAAAACACAAGATGAGCACTTTCGGGATGTTCCCTTCATCAGATATTTCTCACATAAAACAAACACTATTTAAAATACTGAATAGCCAATGGCAGTCAATGAAAGACCCGCCTGTTTTGAAGGGTGGGTTTTACAGGGATTACATCATTAAGCCCTGGCTTCCTACAGGCCAGTAGCTCAACTATCCATCTAGATTCAGCTAGCTCTGTTAAGTGTTTCAAATTACCTCCTCTATTGTTTACCTTAACATTCACAATGGCCCTAAAGGTAAAACTATGAGTAGGATATTCCATCACATGTCTACTTAAAGCATTGTTAATATCATTGTTCCTTATACAAGACAAATGTTGCAAAATCCTTGCCTTAAACATTTGATTAGTCTTACGTAGAAACTTGGGCATTTAACACATTCTGCCAGGTAGACTATGTCAGTGAATGCGACATGTGGCTCTACCCTGAAATACAAACTTCCTGTGAGTAACTGGATGTACAAAATCAGATGTTCTCTTTATGTGTGGACAAGCTTTGCAACCTCCACCGCGGGCTGTTCCTGTTGATGTAGCTATAATTTTATTTTCATTCATATTTTCTCTACATAGTAGGTCCTTGAGATTTTTATTCCTCTTATACCTAAATCTAGGGTGGGTACCTACTATTTTGTTCACACGTTCATCCCCCATTAAGATGTTCCAATTTTTACGGATGATGTCACAAACATCTCCTACATTTCCACTATAAGTGAGCATTATCTCAGGTCCCTTTTGCAGCAGTGGGCCACTTGTACGGTTGGAAAAATTTGTAGTTTCACGTCTTATCCATGGTTTATATTTGGTACTTCGAAAACTTTTACCACGATCCATAACCTTATCAACCACCCTACTTTTATAACCCCTCTGTAGTAAACACCCCTTTAACTTAACTTATTTTTAAGTTTAAGGTGGATACATCGTTCCATTCCATAGACTTCTTAGATGTCCACATAGAACAGAATGATGAAGGCTTTGCATCCAGGCTTTTTAGAAAAGAATGTTGGAGAAATACTTTATTAGCCTATGATAGCATGCATCCACGACACACTTACACCAATATAATACAAGGGCAAGTTAGCAGTATTTCAAGGATATGCCTAGATGATGAGGTTTATGAGTCAGAATTGTCCAAGTTAAAGGGGTGTTTACTACAGAGGGGTTATAAAAGTAGGGTGGTTGATAAGGTTATGGATCGTGGTAAAAGTTTTCGAAGTACCAAATATAAACCATGGATAAGACGTGAAACTACAAATTTTTCCAACCGTACAAGTGGCCCGTTGCTGCAAAAGGGACCTGAGATAATGCTCACTTATAGTGGAAATGTATGAGATGTTTGTGACATCATCCGTAAAAATTGGAACATCTTAATGGGGGATGAACGTGTGAACAAAATAGTAGGTACCCACCCTAGATTTAGGTATAAGAGGAATAAAAATCTCAAGGACCTACTATGTAGAGAAAATATGAATGAAAATAAAATTATAGCTACATCAACAGGAACAGCCCCGTGTGGAGGTTGCAAAGCTTGTCCACACATAAAGAGAACATCTGATTTTGTACATCCAGTTACTCACAGGAAGTTTGTATTTCAGGGTAGAGCCACATGTCGTACCACTGACATAGTCTACCTGGCAGAATGTGTTAAATGCCCAAGTTTCTACGTGGGTAAGACTAATCAAATGTTTAAGGCAAGGATTTTGCAACATTTGTCTTGCATAAGGAACAATGATATTAACAATGCTTTAAGTAGATGTGATGGAATATCCTACTCATAGTTTTACCTTTAGGGCCATTGTGAATGTTAAGGTAAACAATAGAGGAGGTAATTTGAAACACATAACAGAGCTAGCTGAATCTAGATGGATAGTTGAGCTACTGGCCTGTAGGAAGCCAGGGCTTAATGATGTAATCCCTGTAAAACCCACCCTTCAAAACAGGCGGGTCTTTCATTGACTGCCATTGTCTATTCAGTATTTTAAATAGTGTTTGTTTTATGTGAGAAATATCTGATGAAGGGAACATCCCAAAAGTGCTCATCTTGTGTTTTATCTTTGTTTTAAGAAATAAAGCATTGGAATTTAGCAGGAGCTGTAGAAAAGGAATGTCTAGCTATAGTGTGGGCATTGCAGAAACTTCAGCCTTATATGTATGGAAGAAAATTCACTTTAATGACAGATCACAACACTCTAACATGGTTAAACAGAGCCAGTCAGCAAAATGCCAAGTTGATAAGATGGAGCCTGGGGTTGCAAGCATACGATATGTCAGTGCAGCACTGCAGTGGGATTAGCAATGCCAATGCAGATGGGCTCTCAAGACAGGGAATGGGGTGAGGTACCCTCGGATAGACATAACCCTCTCAAACGGTGTTTATCTAGGGTCAACTGAAAAACTAACTTGAGTTCTTCAGGGTGGAAGAGATGTGAAGATTGTGGGAAGATGGCCAAGGATTGAGGCTCCTTGATTGCTGGGCCAGGGCACGGTCATCACAGAAGGTATGCACTTTCACACTGGTGTCTGTTACTCCATGCTGTTACATGCCTGTAGTGCCTGCTATATTTGCAAGTACATGTGTATTCCCCCCATAGGAAACATGGATCAGTGTTGTGCAGTCTGCCTGTAGTTTACATAGTGCTTTGAGACATGCCTAGCAGCTCAGTGTATTTACCTAGTGTGATGTTATGTCCAGATATTTGTCAGATGTACTGTTGCCTGGCCACCATAAGTGCTGTTATTTCTGAAAAAGCAGTGGGATGCTGTGAAGATGTATGTCACTAACTAGTGGGAAGTATGTGGGCTTGGGACCTCTGCTCCTCCAATTAATATGTTTTAAGACAGACGGGAGTGTGTGAATGCATCAACTGTGTGACCTTATCTATTCCAGTATTTTTGTGATATCCCCATTTACATGGCTGTAAACATCCACTTTGTCAGGTTTGGTCCACACGTCTTGCACTAAGGAGTTCTGTGTATACCTCTGGATTGACCAGATTCTGACTGACCACATGTATTGCTCATATCTCTGCTGTATTCCACAGGATCATTACTGTGATTTGTGTTGTAAATCACTGTGATGATCTTATGATGTCTGTCTGTAACTGATGGTGTACATGTCAGTATAAGAAGTGACTTCTTACACAACATGTCTGTTGACACAACTCCTGTTACTGTAGCAACAGTCAACATTTATACCTGCAATACTTACATTACATCCCCTTGCACTAAGAGGTTGTGACTACTGGTGCTGAGGTATGACTCCACTACATGTTATGGGCATATGTTTTTTATAAAAATGTTTTGTAAGAACTGCTTTTTTAGTTTTTTGTAAGTTTTATCTGCTATTACTTTTGTAAGAACTGCTTTTTTTTTAGCTTTTGTAAGTTTTATCTGCTATTACTTTTTAATGTTTGTATTATTTTATTTTTGGAGCTTTTCTCCCCGGGCCTCTACTGAAAATGGACATGTATCCAGCTAGACTAGCCCGGTCAACAAATGTAAAATAAATAAAATAAAATAAAATATAAATATATATATATATATATATATATATATATATATATATATATATACATATCTATATATCTATATAGATATATATATATACACACACACACACACACACACACACACACACACACACACACACACACACACACACACACACACACACACACACACACACACACACACACACACACACACACACACCAGTGGTGTAGTGGTAGTGTTGTTACCTCACAGCAAGAGGTTTTCTGGTTTGATTCTTGGCTGGGGTGCCTTCTGTGTGGAGTCTGCATGTCCTCCCTGCATTTGTGTGGGTTTCCTCCGGATGCTCTGGTTTCCTCCCATATTATAAAGACATGTGTCTGGAGTATTTCTCCCTGGGCCTCTGCTGAAAATTGGCTTCATTCAAAGTCAGATGTTCCTATTTAACAAATGTTCAATAAATATACTGATATATATAAATATATATGTGTGTATGTACATGTATACATATGTATATATATCCATATCCTTGTTATGTGTAAATATAAGCATTGTATATACCCTACCAGATCCCATCATATTTATCTGGTAATAACATGACTGATTCAACACTATTTTTCCTTACAAGTACTAAACAATTGTAGTAGTCAAAGCCGTTGTTCATTACTATTCAGTATGTGCACTGAAAGATATATTTGAAAAAACACAAGCATTTTCACAGCTCAGATGGCTTAGTGGTTAACTGCTGTGACTGTAGTGTACAGAGTCCTGGGTTCATGACCTATAAGGCCTGTTTATTTTGTTGCTAGGCAGAACAAGGACTGTTTGATACAAAGTGGTTAAGGCAGTTTTGAGCAGCTTTAAGCAGGTTTGCACAATGGTAAGTGGTGCTAGCTTATGGTTAAACGAAAAGGCACTTACACTGTGTAGGCTTCACTTACCAGTGCACAAATGTGCTTAGCATTTATATTTAAGCAATGCTTACACCTGCTAAGCATAGCTCAGCCCAGGTAACCAGTGATCACATTCTAGTCTGATGAAATAGCAGGGTAATGACATCTTTAATAAGTGTATTTAATTCCATGTACATAGCATGCTGCTATGTGCTGTCATTACAGTAGCAAGGGGTGTGAGTATACTGTATGGGACACCCGAGTATATATGGCTAGTACAATATCAGACTAAAAGACCAACAAGAGTGAAGGTGTAGCAGTAAAAACTCAATTGTTCCAAAAACCAAACAGCTAACACCAATGTCAGACAGTAGTAAATTTAATAGCAGCAAAGCTTTCAGGTATCGAATACCCTTCCTCAGTGCTTAATAATCTTAACCATAAAACAGACAATTTATATATATACATCAATTAATTAAAATCTCACAGCCAATAAAACAGTTAGTCACAGTAACAGATCCTAAAAGAGATGTGTATATGACAAATATAAAATACATTATACTACTAATGTATTGTTTTATTGGCTGTGAGATTTAATTAATTGATGTGTATATATATATATATATATATATATATATATATATATATATATATATATATATGTATATATATATATATATATATATATATATATGTGTGTGTGTAATTGTCTGTTTTATGGTGAAGATTATTAAGCACTGAGGAAGGGTATTTGATACCTGAAAGCTTTTCTGCTATTAAATTTACTAGTGTCTGACATTGGTGTTAGCTGTTTGGTTTTGGGAACTATATATATGGATAGTACAACAATCTTTTCTCTTGGTATGTGTTTCATACATGGGTAGTATCCCAGGTTATATGCAGTCACACTTGCATGTATTGTATCATTACATTACTACTTTTAACAGTGCTTTCCCAAGTAAGAGTAGACTGCAGTTTGTAGTACTGGAACCATACACCCCTCCATGCAAAGCTTTGAGTACTGACTATCGTGTTCTTGGTGAGTGAGCTGTGTGTTATTAAATATTTGCTACTGGATATTGATCTGATATGTGGATGTTAACTGTAGACTACTATGTGTATAGGACATGTCATTGAGGGCTGCTGTCATGTAGTAATGGCATACCTATCAGTATCAGACATCTGTCTGTCAAAACATTCATCCTAATGCATAACCGGTTGGCTAGCTGATTTCTGTCTGTTTTCTGTACAGATGTGGAGATGTCAGGTATCCATCTTGGCTACTTACAGGCAATGTATGCTTGACTGACACTGAAATATCTGCCCAGCTGTGTTATGAATGCCACAGCTAGGAAACCTCACTCTGTATGCACCACATGCCATGGATCACTCAAGTGGCATCAGTTGAGAGATGCCCTGCTGACAAATGTCAGGTGGCATGATACCAGAGCACCCACATCCCCTATTCTTCTCATCTCTCCATGGACATTAGCTTCATACACACCTAGGAACACCTGCACCTATGGACCCCAGTACTGAAAAATGTATCAGTGTACATTACTGAGAATAGCAGTGTCTGTTTGTAAACTTGTAGTTGATAATACCCTGAGGGCCTTCTCACACACTACACCCCCCATTGCCATAGTTAGAAATGGCTGCTGCTGTAATTCACATTAAATGTACCTTGTTAAACTATTCACCCTATGGGCTACCTGGCACTTGCAGTACCAGCATAACACTGTTGTACAAATGGGTAGATATGGATGGGTTACCCTCTGAGTACTGAAAAGTGTGTGTATGTGTGCGAGTGTGTATATTTGTAGGATACAGCATTCTGAGGCCACATTCTCCAAATACAAAACACTTTGCCATACATTATAAGGGATTGTGATGTTGCTGACATTAGGAGAGCCATGACAAACCCTCACCCTACTATCCCTGTGGCATGTACAATAAATGTATATCCCTGTAGTAGCACTGATTAGATAGACAAGGGTTGTATTGCAGTCCTGGTCAATGTGTGATTGTGGGTATGTCAGAGCATTATCATGGGTTTCAGTGAGTAAACTATCCAATGTGGGGTGTGGGGGCTGGGTATACTGTCTTTACACCATTGTACCCCCAGTACATGTCCCAAGGTCCACTGTATGAGGACCACTGTCACCATCAACCATACAGGTAACTGATTACACTATCCAGCCCAATGATGCATATGCTGTGTGCAAATTCTCTGTAACAGAATGGACTCTCTGACAAGGGAGTTAGCACTGATAAACCCAGGTCTCTCAGATGTGTCTATGACTGTTATGTGTTTGTCAATGTGTATATGACAGTATGTCATATTATGTATTGTTCATTAACACCCAGTACATCTTCCATTACCATACTGTACAAGGCCTGGTGATGTTCTTGACTTAACAAGAAACTCGGGACACACCTCATCCTAAAAGCTGTGTGGTGTGTGCAATTAAGGCCAAACACATTAGTAGCAATAAGTACCTAGGTGGGGGTTCTACTCTCAGTGTTGCCAAGTAAGTGTGTGTGTATGTGAAGGGATCTACTTCAATTTGCAGAAAATACATGTCCCGGGAGATCATTTGTTGGAGAACTGACTGGCAAAAGCTAATATTTCAAAGGAATCATCTTGTGGAAATTCTTTCCATCAAAACTAGTAGTAGATGTGTAAATGCCCTCTTCTCCACTGTACAGCTGTACAGTGATACTGGAGTTGGTATATATATTTGGGTTTGGATGTTGTGGGCACAGCCACCCTCATTGGGGTTATTGTTGTGCGTATTCCCCCTCTTAGTCTGCTGTAATACTGTACAGTTTATGTTAACAGGTTAAGTAGTTGTTAATAAAACTATGTGTGGTTCTGCACCACCCCACACCCTACAAAGTGGAGGGCTTTGCCACCCACACCAGCACACCTATGTTTACCAACTCCAGGATTGCACTACATTGGGGAAGAGGACATAGACCCTGCCAGTACCATTGTCAATGACATTGAACTGGCAGGCAGACTGATTATTTACTGATGTGATGTTTTGGATATTTGGTCTTGGTGGAATTACATAGGCCAAAATTAGTTCACTGCAAAATTAAGTACATCCATGGGCACAGTATTCTCTGTGTATTGCATCAACACCAAAGCCTCTGTGTGTATTTGTGTGTGTGTGTGTGTTATTCATAAACATTTGATGTGTGCCACCCAATGCACTTACCATTGTCCACTGTAGAAGAGCTGCTCACATCAGCCACCATGCACTCACCTGTGTACACCCCTCAGACCTATCAGCCATGTTGCACATGCAGTAACTGCTATACAGACCTGTTACTTGTGTTCAGCTGTACCCAGGATATGACACAGTCAACGTATCACCACAGTGCCACATCCCTTGTAGGAAAGGAGAGCAGACCAACATTCTGCTGACACATAGGCACCTAAAACACAAACTGAATACATTATGGAGACCACTATCAGTCAGTGTTAATAACAACTATAATGCATCATGGCTGAATAGCTACACACCCTGACATGTAAGCATTAAACATTCCAGCTGAAAACATGTTAAACAGCATTACATTTCTAAACCTTAGTACATTCATCCTGTGCATCAGAACTATATTAGCATGTCCTTGCATCGATGGTATGGATGACAGGGATCTGGCACAAGTATCATATGCACAGGGTGGGTGGTGGGTTTGCCAGAGACCTAGGCTGAGCCATTT
The DNA here is from genome assembly GCF_019279795.1 of Protopterus annectens. Classification (NCBI taxonomy): domain Eukaryota; kingdom Metazoa; phylum Chordata; order Ceratodontiformes; family Protopteridae; genus Protopterus; species Protopterus annectens. Next base: position 84,807,984 of record NC_056748.1, on the reverse strand, counting down.
GGTTGACATCTTGTGTGTGTATTTTAGGGGGTTCTTTATCAATTGGGCTGTGCAGATGTGGTGTCTGTGTAGGTATGGAGGTGCCCTAGCTGTGTTGGTGATGTGTGTAGATATTAATGCACACAGTTCTGCCATGTGGCTGCCCTATACATGGGGTTTGTTGGACAGTTGCAGACCGTACATGGCAGGGTGTGCAGTTCACCATGTCCAGCCATGGACATGGGAACTGTGCCTACCAGGGCTTCCACAGGCACTACCAGGTAGAAGCCCAGATATGGTACTTTCCCCTGATGATGACAAATATCCGATAGATCCGCTTCCCTGTTGGGACCGGCCAGGACCACGTGCACATGGCCTGCTGTGTTGTGGTGTAGACAGCACCCCTCCTGCAGTGCTGGTGCTTGTACTGCCACTACAGGAGCGGCTGTGACTTGTTACACATCCACGTAGACCTCCACCTGTTGGTGTTGCTGACCTACGTCCACGTGGCTGTTGCCCTACTCCCACCATATGCTCTAACAAAGACACCGCACGGTTGATGATTCTCACCATCTCACCCAACCGTCTATCCATGACTTCTGCAAAATAACAGTGGCACCTGCAAGATCATAGATGTTGTCAAGTACAGCAGAATGAGTAGCCTCAGACCATGGTGTAACGTTCCATATGTGCTTGTGCTTCCATGATGGCCCAAAACATGTGTCTGGTGACACCTGCTGTAGCACTTCTGCCAGGGGCATGATAGCCAGTAGTCCTCCTATGAGCACCCCTGTACATCGGCCTGTGTGGGACCTCGACATTCATCTGGCTATGGCGGCTGTATACAGACACACTTGCCATAGTCACCACACTGTCTTGTCCCATGTCACCACCTGCCAACTGTCCCTCATCTCTGGCCACTGGTGATGGAGTATGTATAGGCATTGTGACTGTGTGCAGGGATGGGGTGGATAAAAGTGGGATGTCAACTGATGGCATAGCTTCAGCCCCTGACAACCCTGCCTGTGCCTCACCAAACCTATCATCATTGTCAGAGTCTGTATGGACATTAACATCAATTTACCTGCAGGAGGGACCTTGGCCCACCTCGCCACCTGTGAGGGGAAAACAAAAAACGTAATTTAAGTCCTGTACTTCATTGCTTACTTCTACACACACACACACACACACACACACACACACACACACACACACACACACACACAGGTGAGGTTGCACAATTACACACAGACCTCTCATTACCCATCTGTCAACATGCATGACATATGGCACTCAACAGCATGCAGTGCAGCTATAGTCAAACCCTGTCACCAACATTATACATCTTTGTAATGTATGAGTTGTGTTAGTAGGTGATTTCCCTTCCCCTGGAACAAACTGCACCCATGTACACAGTATTGCTGTGTTCCTGTTCTGCACCCTGGCATGTCATGTGCACCATACCTCACAAGTGTACACAGCTTTGATGAATGCGGTTATGTTTGCTCTGCTGCTCACAGCCCCTATGTGTTGGTCTGACACATACCTGGGTTGATATGAGGACAGATGTCAATAGTGAATGCCTGATCTCTGATTTGTTGATCTCATCATCAGGAGTGCATGTATGAGCAATAAAAGTTGATTACACTGACAACCTTCAAAGCTTACTGTGGCTATGATGAGTGTACACACCCTTGTTGACATGCCAGCCACTTCCATGATATGCAATGGGGCCACAATACTGCATATGTTAACATTACACACACCTGATATGTGACATATGACCTGTGTAATCAAATGCAGTATCTAACAAATGTGTTAGTCATGCAGATGCTGATTGAGATGCATACAATATGTGGGTTGCATAAGTGTGCATACCCTTAACACAATGGTTTGTTGCAGCACCTGTTAAGTGAACTACAGCAGTCACTATTCCTGGAAGGGGTATACTAGCGTGGCCCATCTTCACTTGCCATTATTTGGTCACTCTGCCTTACAAATGTCCCTCAACTCTGCAGGATTGCAAGGTCAGCTCATGTGCACAGCCCTTAGAAGTCACACAGTCCCTTCACTATTGCTGTGGAGTCAGGGTTATGTCTGGCACAATTCATGACCTTGACTGTGTTCAGATACAGCCATTCTTAGTGAGCTTTGGATGTATACTTCAGTTCACTGTTGTGTTTCAGGATGACTCCCCTCCCCATCATCAGCCTTATTGCAGATGCTTGACAACTATGGGCCACACATGAGTGTCATTTTGCAGTGTTTCAAATTCAGAATGCAGTGTCTACCAGCCTAGTTCCTGCTAATGAGCAGCAAACCTAAAGGTGTACACTGGCACCAGCAAGGTAAGGATGGGGATGGTGGCTCTGAGGTGGAGTGAGGTGTTGCTTGTGCACCACATGTATCTTTATTAATACTGTCTGTAGGTTTCAGCCTTGGTCTCAGTACACCATTACACATTGCAACACATCCCTTTGGGAGACTAAATTTTATGCATATGCTACCTGTAGAGAGCCCTGGATGATGTTTCCTGTGGAACAACTCTTCCATCTGATTACCCTAACCCATAGGCAAAACTTATGCAGATTCCATGTGATTGTTGACACAGCTTCTGCACTGGCAGCACTTGCTAGACATTCCTGCAAGTCCCTCAGTGTTGTTGCATGTTTCTGAGCACCTTCCATGACCAGTTTGCAACATGTGTTGTCAACTGTCTTGGATGGGCATCTGTTTATTTTCTACATTAATGTTGTCCCATACTTCATAGTCACATACATGACTGTCTGCACTGTTTTCCATGGTATATGCAATGGTGAGGTATGGCTACTTCTCCCACTCCTGAGTGCTACCTTTCGGATATGGGATCTCTTCCATGGTTTGTAAGATGTGTGCACGCCAAGGCTGTCTCTGTTGCAGGTGAGTGAGCAAATTTCATGGACATACCTTTTGGACAGCAGACCATTACTTGGTGTGACATTGAGGCCCTGTACTTGATGGAAGGTGTGTACTCAAGAAGAGTAAATGCTGTCAGTACCTCACAAGCTGCTTCTACAATATGTTATTTGGAGTGTGTGCACACACATGCTTCCAGTGTTTGTTAAGGTATGTATTCCCCATATTTTTTGTCCTAACATATGAGTCCATATTACACATTCATTGCTCATGTTAGGATCACATTACAGGTTGTAAAAGGTGTGGAATGTGGTATTCTGATTTGTCGTTGTGTAGATCTGTAACAGTTGCCATTGTAATAGTGGTGTATACACTGCTGTAACCACTGTATAAGGGTAATGTTTCAGACATGTCCCTACTGTAGGCCATTTGTTCCACCATTATGTTCATCTCTGTCTACACATCTTGCACTTACAGGTTGTTAGGTATACTGCAGGACTCTTACATACCCTTCAGATATGCCACCATGGTGACCAGTGTGATGCAGTGCAGTTAACAGCAACAATAAGTGAACATGTACAGCATGCATTATGGGTAGGTGTGTTAAATGTGTGCATGGAAAATACCATTGCCATTACATGGCCAGTATATTGGCAAACCTGAACAAAACAACTACATACTCACTAGCTACAGGCTGCTGCCCCAGTTGTATACTAGAGGGACCTACATAGTTGTGTGAGAGATGTCAGTAGCCACACCTTTGGCATTGGTACAGGGTGGGAGCAGCATTTCAGTACATCAACAGTACAAACCCACAATACTAGAGATTATGCACATCTGTTCATTACTACACTGCAGCAACAGACTATCTTATTTGACATGCATGAAGATACTTTACAGATGAAGATGGATAAGCAACAGTAGTCTACTAATGTGCCCTGGGGCCTTACCTGCATGCCCCTTGTCCATTGTGTGGGTGGCACGCACCTCCACAATGCTATCTTCAGGTTCCTGGCTTGGCTGGCGGATGGGTGCCCCAAGGCTGGCAAGGAGCTCCTTAGCATGTGTCAGGGGGAGCTGGATGCCATGATCCTCACCTGTGGATAGCTGGTCCCTCCTAACTGCAGCAGCATGCTGACAGGCATAGCGGATGAGATCAGTGCAATGATGTCACACCTGCTCATAACTACGGCTATGCAGGCTGACATCATTTACCCTATGGACGAGCTCATTCCACAGGGCAGTCCTCTCCTGCAGATCATGGGCACTGTGTCCAAAGAGAGGACCGTGGTGTAGTACAATGAAGTTTATGATAACATCATTCTCCTGTAGTCTATATGCAGGGAGACATTGTACCTGGAAGACTTAAACAGGAAAAAAGGTCAGAGGACCTCATACTGCAAAAATATAATAGTTGTTAATTGACATGCCTCTCTCTCCCCCACCATATCTGTAACAATAATCTAAACACACAAATCAATGGGTATGTTTACACCAAATTTACTGTTGGGACATATATCCTATTGTTTAACGAATATTGAAATGCATTTCTATTCATGTTCCATGTTGAAACACTGTCATTGGTGGCCTGTTGCTATCACTGTAACCTGCATGCCATTGTAATGGCCACTGTGGTTCCATATATGCATGTGTTCTGTTTGCTATGCAACTGTTCCAGATCTGGTGTTTTGGGTTAATGGGAATGTCTATGCATGCTGTTATAACTAATCCTGGATTGTGTTGACTATTACCAACCCACATATGTTCTAAAACTACAAAACAGTAACATGTTTGGGAACACCGTTCCCAGAGGACCCACCTCTCCCACCTCATCTGGCCATGGCACCAGGCCCCAGCATGTCTGGGACCCACTCCGAGACCTTCTCATCTGCTGGTCCTGCACTACCTTCAGGTGGAACCACCTCAGAGGATGGGGCTCATTCACCCCCCCTGGGAGCTGGCACTGATAGGATCCTGTCACCTGAAGTCAGGTCCAGGGTCTGGTGCGTAGGGAGCTCCAAAGGGAGTTTGGAGATCTGCTATGCCAGCTTGAGGGCCGCATGGTGCATTTAGAGGGTCAGCCTGCCCCTCCTACTCAGCCCCCAGCACAGCCACCTTCAGGGCCCTGAAGGTGCAGTGGTGACTGCCCATGGGTAGGGACCTTAGTCCCATTGTTTCCATTTGGGGGCTCATGGGCTTCTGATTTCCAAACACCCCTCTCCGTCCAAGGTGTTTACCCCCCACATGTGTCTTATACTGTCCCTGTATGCTGTCTTGTCTGTCTTCTGACCCAACCTACCTCCCCAAATATACCTACTATCCTTCCCCAACATCCCACTCTCACCTTAACAAAAAAAGGGCAATCTGTTCCCAAAAAGAATTTCACACCATACATAACTGTCCATTTCACACCTGCTTACAACTGCTTAAAAGTGCCTTAATCACTCTCTATCCAACAGCCCTTGTTCTGGTGAGCAAAAAAAGTATCAGCCCTTGCAAGTGTCTAACCCAGGACCTTGCACACCATAGCCACAGCAATTTACCAATAAGTCGTCTGAGCTGCAGGTGTGTATGATATTTTCTTAAACATATCATGCAGCACAGTCATTCAACAGTAGGGAAAATGTGTATATATATATATATATATATATATATATATATATGTGTGTGTGTGTGTGTGTGTGTGTGTGTGTGTGTGTGTGTGTGTATGTGTGTATATGTAGACATGCATGTCTATATATATGCATATGGTTTCACTTCATAATCACGAATTGCTGAAATATCGAATTTCAGCAATTCGTGTCCATGAAGCCAAAACCTCAAAATAACAAAAGTGCATAATCGCCCCCCCCTGCATTTGTGTAGTGTAGGTGTGTGCCTCTGTGATGTTGTGTTGTATTTGTTTTGTGGTGTGGGTGTTATGGTTTGTGTGTTGTGTGCTGTATGCTGTGTGTTCGATGTGGTTTCATGTTTGTGAGGTGTCGGTGTTCTGATGGTTTCGACTTCATACTGTCGAAATGCTGAAATTATATATATATATATATATATATATGTGTATATATATATATATATATATATATATATATATATATATAGAGGTATATATATATAGAGTATATATATATATATATATATATATACAGAGAGAGCATATATATATATATATATATATATATATATATATATATATATATATATATATATATATATATATATATATATATATAGGTATATATATATGTATATATATATATATATATATATATATATATATATATATATATATCTATATAAATAGATATGTTTTTCTAGTTACCTGTCCAACAGGCAACAAGCTGTCAAATGGAAAAAAGCCACCTCCTCTTTCCTTAACACACCTACAAGCATTCCCCAGGGTTCCATATTGGGTCCCCTACCCTTCAACATTTTCATAAATTACTTCTACCAAAACATTCCTAGTGCTAATCTGATTCAATACGCAGATGACTCTATGATCATCTGCTCCGCCACTTCCACCTCCACTCTCTTAAACTAACTCGGGATGCTTTCTCCGAACACTGGATGATAATCACTCAATGCAGCAAACACTAAAATTATGTTATTTATCCCTTCAAAAAGTACCATAATAGACAAGAACTCATTCTTCATTACTAGTCAAAACAATACCTCTCTCGAGGTAGCATCTCATTCAAAGCTTCTAGCAGTCCTTATTGATGAACAGTTAAAATTTGATACCCACCTACTAACCAATATAAAGAAAACCCACCAGAAACTAGGCATGCACTACTGCTATAACTGCTATATCACTCCCACTACCAAACTTGTACTCTCTAGCACCTCCCTCATTCCTTCTCTCCCATATGGTGCCCCACTTCTTACCAACCTTCAAGCTTCTCAAAAAACAAAGCTATCCTCCTGTTATAACAAAATTTCTAAGTTTGCTACTAGCTATAAAGCCTCCTCCCACCACTGCATTGCCCTACACAAACTAAATCGGTTCGAACTTCCCAACCATCTTACCTACATTCAACTTACTCATGCCCATAAACTCATCTTTCATCCCATCTGCCCCTGCCTTGCTTCCTCCTTCAAAGTGCACCTACCCAACAGACTTCTAAGATCCAATAACCAGAATCTGCTTGAACTGCACAAGCCTGCTCATCCTTCAGGCAGACACCTGCTATCCTTTTCCCTAGCTCACATCTGGAACTCCCTGCCATCTCGTTTTCATACTAGAGACAACCACTCTACCTTTAAGACCCTGCTTCATTCTCATCTCAAAACCCTCTGTGTATGTTCCTGCTCTCATCCCACATGACTGACCTCTTTTTTCCCTCATTTCCCAAACTGCTTTACTTCTGTCTTCTCTTCATCACACTAAGCATCTCTGACTACGACCATCTTCAATTTTCTCATTTGCCCCTACTCTTGCTCTACTTTTTTTGCTTATTGTCCCACCCTTCTTAGAGTCAGCAATTAACACCTCTTATCCCCCTATCCTACTTTAACTCTGCTAAGATTTCATGTAAAACTGTGACGTCAACCCTGTGTTATTTCACATTGTAACAAATCTAACTAGCATATACACCAATAAAGTTTTCTTATTTTAATTGACTTATTTGTGGGTGCAAATAATTCCACACGCTTGAACCCTGTTCCTTGGGCTCAGGTGGCAAGAGCCTGCATTCCCTACCCACCACCATTTGTAAAAAAATTGCAGATTTTTGCCTCATATTTGTTATGTTCGGTTCCTCATAAAATCTGTGGTTTCTGTATTTGTGTGTCTTTACACAGTCAGTAGTGCAGTGGTGAGTGGTAGCATTGTTGCCTCACAGCTAATGGCTCTCTGGTTTGGTTCTTGGCTGGGTTGTCTTATGTGTGGAGTCTGCATGTCCTCCCTATGTTTGTGTGGGGGTGCTCTGGTGTCCTCCCATCTTACAAAGACATGTGTCTGGAGTGTTTCTCCCTGGGCCTCTGCTGAAAATTGGATTTTGTTCCAAGTCAGATTTTCCTGGTTAACAAATGTTAAATAAATAAAAATGACAAGCATTTGAATTTCAGACTATATATTCTTCAGAAAGTAGATGGTAACACAAAACCTTTTATTCTAGCAATTTTCTAAGTTTATAAGATGGAAATTTGAAATTTGTCCCTATTTTTGGGACTGTATTCCCCCATTATTGGCTTCATCCAGGTTTTTTGTGCTAAGGTTGAGAGCTATGGTAAAAACTGAATTCACTGAATATTTTGGGGGGCGGTATTCACCCATTACTGGCTTTGTCCATCTGTTTTTTGCTAAGAGGTTGAAAGCTATTGTGAGATATGTTTGGGGCTGTATTCCCCCATTATTGGCTTTGTTCAGGTGTTTTGTGCTAAGAGGTTGACAGCTATGGTGAGAACTGAACTCACTAAATGGTAGCCATTTAAGTTTCAGTCTTCCTCTCTTTCACAAAACAGCTGATTTGGTATAGTGGTATGTTGCTCTGACTGTTTTGCACAGGGTCCTGGGTTCAAGTCTTGGCAGTGAAACGTATGGTAGTAGCACAGCATTTTATTCTAGCAACTTTCCAACAATATGCAAGCAATGTTTAAAATGTGTCCCTGTTTTTTGGGCTTTTGCCCCCCCCCCCCATAAAATTTTGGCTTTTTCCAAATTTCTTGTGCTGCAAAGTTCAGAGATACAGCTGAGTGTTGAGTAGATTTTGCAAGGAACTGAGAGTTGCAGGGGAGCAAAAGTTTAGTGCTGCTTATGCTGTGCCTGCTTGCATTGTTAATAGCACAACAGGTAGTATACTTGCTTTTGATGCAGAAGGCTATGGGTTCTACTCCCACAGTAGGTAAATGCATTGCTGATACTGTACTGTGTTGAAAAGGGGGTGGATGCTGCAGTCCTTCCTGGAGAAGATACCTAGTAACTATGAACCTGTTATCAGTTTGCCATCCATTCCCTATTGCAATATTACTAGCTTATCATTTTTTTAGTGTAGCATAGGCAATTTATTCCTCAAGGGCAACAGGCACTTTATTTGTGGATGAAACAATGAAATATAAAGTTGTTTGCTAGCAGCAACCTCTTCATTAGTTACAGATCTCTTTAATGTGGAATTATTTTTATGTATTTTACTTCTTCAGAGATTGTCCATATTTACTGATACTGGTGGACTGTAGTTTGAATAGACTTTTAATGGAAATGTTCTGAATTGGGCAGTTTTGTCATTATTAGTGCATGCAGTTTGTTTCATTGTTTACTGGAAAAATGTTCAAAACAATAAATTTAAAACACCCTCTAAAACTACTGTATTGTACAAGGAATATAATTTAATACAATCAGGAAGGTGTATCAAAGAGCATGTGTATGTTTCGTGTGCAAGTGATCTGTGATTTGAAAACAGTCCAAAGTTAATCTTTATCTGGCACTGGCAAAATGTATTTTCTTTGAATGTGGGTTTCAATGCTGTTTCAAGGGCAGAGAAGTTTTAATGCTATGTCTGTTTTCATTGTGAGTCTGCATTGCTTTGTTAACAGATATCTATTAGTGTTTGTGTTGTAAAATGCAAAATCAAACTTTCAAATGAAGTCCAAATCATTGCAGAAGTAAAGCAGTTTGCACATTAGTGTTTATGGTAAATGGGGTGAAATAGCCAAGTAATGGTTCATTGGAATGGCTGCAGGGGGAGGTTGCATTCAACCATGATTTTGTGAGGGGGGAAGAGCGACAAACTCAAAAACAGCCCCGGCTGAACTATACCTCTCAACTGTCCAGATTTTTGCAGAATGAATAGATTTTTGCTTCTTATTTTTGGTTTGTTCCTCATAAAATTTGTGATTTTCTGGCAAATCATTTAGGAATTAAGTCACTAAATAAGGACAGACACTGAGTTTCAGACTTCATAACCTTCAGAAAAATGAATGCTAAAGCAAGACCTGTTAGTCTATCAACTGTCTCAGTTTATACAAGAGCAATTTTTACTACTGTTTATATGTTTCCCCAATATATTTGGCCTTGTCCAGATTTCCTGCATTAACAGGTTGAGAGGTATAAAATAAATTGCTTTATAGAATTAGGCATATTCAGACCTCTCAACTGTCCCCAGTTTTGGCTCAAAATGTTGCCATTCCCCTAATAATCCCTCTGCAAAATGTCAATTTTGGAAGAAAACATGGAGGGTTTACAATTAATAAATAACTGTAATAATCAGAATTATGTATTACTTTTATTTCAGAAATGCATGTAGACTCCAGAACAAGTACAAATATGACTCTGTCATTGTTCATGTTGGTGTGAATGACCTGAGACATACTTCCCTGGACTACATGAAAAGAGACATGGAAGAACTCTCTGATCATGTAGCCCAGCCAGGTATGACCCTGACCCTGAGTAGCATCCTGCCCTCACCAAGAATGATACCGCAGTATAAAGAAAAAATCATCAATTTCAACAATTGGCTAAGCTTCTGGCACAAGACTCGTTGCTTTGCAAGAGATTGCTTGCACCTGTCACCCCTAGGCTTTTGAATACTGGCCAAGGCTCTTGCTGCCCCCATAGTGCCTTTTTTAGGCAAGGCTCAAAAGTCAAACACACCTCCATAAACAGCACAAATAAAAAATGAGGGTTATGCTACTCAATGCCAGGAGTTTAAATCTCAAAATGCACACACTTGAAGCACTCCTCAGTATGGAGAACGTTGACATCTGTGCAGTAACTGAAACCTGGTTCAAGGCTCCACAGAGCACCCCAGCACTACTGGGCTACAACTCATACCACACACACTTCAGCCACAGAACATGGACCGAAACACAAAAGGAAGGGGTGTATCCATATTCATCAAGGATACCTACACCTCCAGGTTAGTGGTGCAGCATTATACTTCCGAGATCATCCATGTGCAACTATCATCAGGCAAATCTGCAATGCAAATTGTTACCTGCTACAGATCACCCTCCATGACCCAGGACCACCACTCCACCTTTCTGGAGACACTGGAAAACATGAAGGTCGTACTGAGTATCCTGATTTTGGGCAATTTCAATTACCCTACTGTTAACTGGGAAAACTACTCAAGTACAAACTCCCAGGTCCAGCACTTCCTGGAATTTATCAACTCAAATGCCCTGGATCAGCTGGTAAACTCCCCTACCAGAGGTGAAAATATATTGGACCTGGTCATCACCAACATGGGCGACAGGTGTTCTACACCGGAGGGCAACCCGTCACTGTTTAGATCAGGCCATAAACTAATCACTCTGGATGCCCATACCACACCACCACCTCCAACCAAGGAAACCACAGTGAAAAACTTTTCTATAGGAAACTTCACCTTACTTAAGACAGAGGCAGTAAGTTTCACAGCCCCCACACTAAAGGATAACAGGGTCCAAGATGCAGGAACCTTTACAAATGCACTCTATGAGCACCTGCAAGGATGCATGGATTGTGTCATCCCTAGCAAAACCAAGACTCACTCCCCTAAGAGAAGGAAACCAGTCTGGTGAACCCCTGCCATAAACAGACTATACGATAGAAGGAGAAAACTAGTTCAGAAAAAAAAGCAAATTCCAAGAAGGAAAGACATCCCTGATCATTATCAGTAAGAAACTAAGGTCCCTCATAAAATCCTCTAAGGCTAACTTCAAAAGAAAAATAGCCAAGGATTCAAAAGATAACCACAAAGCCTTCTTTAGCTATGTCAAGAATCTAAGCGGCAACTCGCAGATATGCTCTGAGCTAGTGCAAAATAGACTGAACCCACTGATATTGCCAACATCCTGGCAGATAGATTCAGTGCAAACTTCACCCCCTCTCACACACAAAAGGGCCCACAACAATACTGGAAAAGTGTAGTGTCTTGGAAATCACAGACGCACAGGTGAAAACAGCCCTTTCAAAAGCCAAAAGCACAGCATCATTGGGGCCAGATGTTGCCCCAGGCTGCATCTTGTACGAACTACAGAATGAACTAACCCCCCCCCCACCTAAATACACTGTTCAACCTCAGCCTCTCCACAGGCTACGTCCCCATAGAATGGAGCACAGCAATGGTTATTCCGCTTCACAAAGGAGGGGCCACAACTGACCCTGGTAACTATCGCCCCATAAGCCTGACTAGCATGGTCTGCAAGGCTATGGAGCACATCATCATGGAACTCATTACCAAAGACATTGGAAACCTCCAAACACTTGACCCAACCCAGTTCGGCTTTGTTAAGGGCAGATCATGCCTACTAAACCTGGTTGACTTCTTCGAGAAAGTCACCAAGGACATAGATGAGGGGAAGGTAGTTCACACAGCCTATCTTGACATTGCCAAGGCTTTTGACACCATTCCCCACTCAGGAATTATAGAAAAACTCACCAGCCTGAACATAAACCCCTACGTCACAAGATGGGTTGCCAACTGGCTTACAGACAGAACTCACACGGTAAGAATAGCGGTCCCCAGGTCCGACTCTAAACCATTCACAAGTGGTGTCCCACAAGGCTCGGTCCTGGGACCCCTACTGTTTGGCATATACTTCTCTGAAGTACAGGCAAACACAGGAGGACTATGGCTAACCAAGTTCACCGATGACTGCAAACTGGGAGCCATAATTGACTCTCTGGCTGACATGGACATTCTCCAAAAGGGCCTAACTGAGACGAACACCTGGTGTCAAAGTCATGGTCTCACGCTAAATGCCAAAAAATGCATAGTCATCCCGTTTGGGAAAAACAAAACACCCATGAATTACCACATAGGTGGCAGCCCCCTTAATACAGAAGAGGTAATAAGAGATCTGGGGACCCAGGTAGATAGTAATCTCTCCTCTGACAATCATATTGCCAAAGTAGTTAGGAAATTCTTCTATGTAGCCCATCTAATTACTAAAGGGTTCACATCTAGAAATAAAGAGGTTATAGTGCCCCTCTACTCGTAACTCATCAGACCCATCATAGAGTACAATGCCCCATTTGGGATGTACCTC